>NW_011889169.1:1108845-1152846 GCF_000151845.1 Pteropus vampyrus
GGTGAAACAGGCCTGGTCTAGATCTCTGCCTCCGGCACCCAGCCCAGGCGTGGTTCAGAGCAGGCCGAGAGTAGGGCTTGTTGAATGAATGAATGAATGAATGAATATGGGCAGAGGTTCACATGTACTGAGGTAGTTCGGTGTGTGAGGCGTAATGACAACCTAGCCACTTGGTGCGGTGAGCTGTAACTTAGGAAAGTTAGGGTGGAGGCAGTAAGAAGGGGACAAAGGAGGGGCTGTGAAGGAGGAGGAGCTGTTGTCCAGTGGAGAAGTCAGGGAAGAGAGTTTCAAGCACAGGGGACTGTGGGAAGAAAGACCTGAGCACTGGAGATAGCAGGTGCCTGCTGAGGACCTCTGAGTTGAGGAAGAAAGAGCTAAGAAGTGAGACCACAGCACATTCAGAGGCCTGGAGCCCAGAAAGTCTGAGAAGCAGCTCCAGAGTGCTGTAGCCCTGAACTCCCATCGCAGCTCCAAGCACATTTGGAAGGCATGTATTTTCTATATGACTCTGTCTCTTCCACTTCACCCTGGATCCATAGTTTTGACTGTAGGTCCCCAGGCCTCTATCATGGACCTGGCTCAGCGTGGATATTCAATACATATGTGCTGTGTAAATTAATTGGAGGCAGCTATTGCTTAATTAATTATTGAGTAATTTTCACTGTGCAAGGTGCTGGGGACACAGCAGGGAACTCAAAAAATCCCGGCCCTCATGGGCTGACATGCTAGAGAAGAGAAACAGACAGCTACAAAACAAAACAAAACAAAACAAAACAAAACAAAACAAAACAAAACAAAACAAAACAAAACAAAACAAAACAAAAAGCATAGTGTCAGGAACTGAGAAATGCTAGGAAGGAAAATAAAATCAGGTAAGGGACAGCAAACATGGAGCCAATGGATGCTGTTCAGATAGCTGGGCGAGGTTAGACCTCTCTGAGGCATGTACATAAGGTGAGGTGTGAATGAAGGAATGGAATAACAGGAGAAATGGAACAGTTTGGGCGTTGATACAGTTCTCTGGGTGGGGCAGGAGGGGGATGTTTAAGGGAGAGACCTGATTTGTAGCATTTGCCGATTTCCATGGCATAAATATTTTTACCATAGCTGATTTCAAGCTACCGATGGCTTGCAATGGCTTGTAAACTTTCTAAAAGTGACAAATAATAGCAGCTTAGGCTAGGAAGGCAGTGGTGGAGGAGGTGAAAAATTATTGGATTTGTAATCTAGTTTGTAGGTAGAGTCAAAGGATTTACTGACGGATGGGATGTGGGGTGTGAGGAAGCAAGAATAAGAGAGGAGTCTGAGATCGCTCCTAACTTTCAGTCCTGCACACCTGGGTGAAGAGGGATTTCCTTTTGCTGAGGGCAACTCAATTGTGGAGAAAGGATGGTATCAAGGGTTTAATTTTGGACATAATAGATTTGAGATGCCTATTAGACATCTAAATGAAAAGGCAGTTGGGTGGTTGGAGATATAGGTGTCTGGAGTTCAGGGGAACGCTCAGAGGCAAAGATATGTATTTGGAGATCAATCACATTCGGATGGAATGTCAAGTCATAGGGCTTGAGGGGAATGCCCAGGGAGAGAATAGGGAGGGGAGTGATGAGCAAGGAGGACTGGGCCCTCGGGCATCCCATTGTTCAGTCAGGAGGAGGAGAGAAAGATCAGCAAAGGAATGGTGTCCCAGCAGGAATGACTGGGGGTGGTGAGGACATAGGGTTGGGGGTGGGGAGAGGTGAGAGGCAAGGAGGCCAGCGAGGAGGAGGCTGGGCAGTGGTCCAGGCAAGGTCTTGTGAAGGGCGTGGGTATGGAGGGTGGAGAGCAGACAGTGATGATGCTTAGATGTGCTCCTGACTTCTTGGTTTCCCAGGAAATGGTGATGCTTGAGATAGAGGTTATGAATCAGCTAAACCACCGTAATCTGATCCAGCTGTATGCGGCCATTGAGACCTCGCATGAGATCATCCTGTTCATGGAGTAGTGAGTGTCAGCAGTGGGGGCAGGGGGCCGGGTGGGGGTGTCAGAGGCCCAGAAGCAGCCTGTAGAGGGGTCTGTGCACGCAGCATCGAGGGCGGCGAGCTCTTCGAGAGGATTGTGGATGAGGATTATCAGCTGACCGAGGTGGACACCATGGTGTTTGTCAGGCAGATCTGCGATGGGATCCTCTTCATGCACAAGATGAGGGTTCTGCACCTGGACCTCAAGGTATTGGGGCTGGGGCCTCCTGGGAGGGGTCAGGAGCAGCATCCGACCACTTGAAATCAGTGTTGCAACCAGCCATCCCTCCATCCTCCCATTCCTCCTGTTCTTCCTCCATCCATCCTGCCATCTACAGATTCAGAAAGGGTTTACTGAGCACTTACTAAATATCGGGAGTCAGGGTACAGAGAACAGAGGACAAAAATGGTCCCAGCCTTCAGGAGTTTCTAGTCTAGTACTAAGTACTTGTTGAAAGGGTCTTTTGCAGCCCTGCGAACCCCAAGCTCAGTGCCTCCTACACAGAACTTACTAATAAGTGTTGCAAAAGCACCTACCTTTGTGCTGAGCCCTGAGAGGCACTTTGAGTGTTTATTCATTTATTTGACAAATATTTGTTGAGGGCCGACTACATGCCAGGCAGTGTTCTCGGTGGTGGAGATCCAGGGTGAACAAACTAGATCAAAATGTCTGCCTTTGTGAGCTTACGTTCCAAAAGGGGAGTCAGCCAAACAAATTAATAAGTATAATGTCATTGCAGCAATACACATGTGGTAGGCACTAACAAAATTGTCTAATGAAAGAATATTTATATCCCTCTTCTGACCTTGCTCGGTACCTTGCACCTAGCAACTAAAAAGGGGGAGCGATAGATTTTATAATCAGCTGGTAGTATCTGCCTGGAGCTCTGGAGCTCACTGACGTGGGCCGTGGTGTGGAGCAGGTCGGAGCCGCATGAGTGCCGGCTGTTCCCCACCTTACGGCAGGTGTTAATGTTCGTGGGATAAGTGGCAAGGCGAATGGAGATGAAATGTGCACACTGAGGTGGGTTGGCACCCATCGCCGAGGTTGACAGTTCTTGCATTCGTTCTTTTGATAGAAACTAGTGTGCTGTTGCGGGGGGCACAGGCGTTAGGGATGGCGAAGGGCCCACCCCATCCCGAGGAGCCTGCAGGTTAGTGAGGGAAACAGACACCCATAAATAGATCATTTTAAACTGTTAAAAGTGTTATGACAAAGTACGTGAAATTAACCAGGAGACGTACAAGGTGAAATTGGAGAAGCCGGCAAAGGCCAGAGTGTTAGAGGTCTGAAGCGGGCCAGGGGGCTGCTGCTGCTGCTGGCCACACCTATCCTGCAGCCCAGAGTGAGCGCCCCTCACAACAACCCACTGGAGCAGGTGTGCTTCTGTCATCCCCACTGACAAGGGAGGAAGTGGGGATGTAAAGAGATGGGTTTCAATAGGGCCAAGATGGCAGAGGGAATTGAGGAGGCTGTTGTAATAAGCCAGGAGAGAGATGGTGGAGCAGGAACCAGAGGCGATGAGGGATGGGAAGTGGCCAGGCACGGATGGTTCTGAAAGCAGAGCCATTCTGATTGCTGATGGTTTGGGTTGGGGTAAGGGAGGAGGAGGGAAGGAAAGAAAGGAAGGGTGACCCCTGAGTTTTTGGACAGCACTATGGCATTGGAGGCCTGCCATTCCCCAAGAAAAGTCCATCTCTTTAGGGTAGAGCAGGGTCCCCAATGAAAATGCAATGCTCTGGGAAGAAGCTCAGCCTTAAGTCTGTACCCTAAAACATGTTTTATTCAGGATAGCGATAAGTTTTTCATCAAAAAAGGGCATCACTGTCAATCACTGTCAAATAAGTTGGGTGAACCATTTCCCAGGCCGGGGCTTCTCGGGAAGTCTCATGTCCTCCAACAGATCTGAGTCTGTCTCGTTTCCCCAAATAATTGTACCCCGGGACCTTTTTTTTCCCCCCATTTTGGTGGGACACCAGGTCGAGCTATTAAAGCCATTAGTGTCCTGCTCCGAGTGAATGCATCAGTTGGAAAAGGGCCTTCAGGAAGCATGTTGTTAAGGGCCTCCAATCAAATGCCCACAGAGCCCAGATGAGTAACAGAACCGAATTAAAGGGTATGTTGGGGCAGTGGAGGCCTGGGGGAACTGGAGGACCTTTGCCCAGACTCAGGGGTCAGAAGCAACTCACTCAAGCAACGCGTGGCTGTGTGGCCGGGGCTTCTGGTGTTTCAGGAGGTCCTGACAATCAGGATATCAGGGTTTTCTTGTAAAATCTCCTGCCTTTTAACCATTGTTAACTACTTAAAATGTTTCTGCCCTGTAACCTCAGATTTGTCCCATGTCCTTGTGTTATATGAAGAAGAGATGGAGGTCCAGAGTGGGGAGGGACTAGCCTCGCAGTAACTTCATTCATATGCTAACCTGTGCTTGGAGCACAGGATTCTGGGAGCCTCGCCTGAGCACCCACTTGCTAGACACTGAGGGTGGAGAGCAAGAGGGCTGGGAGAAGATGATTCTTATCCTGGAAGAGCCAACCCACAAGTGTCCTGTCTGCCCCAGCCCCCACTCTGTAGAGTTCACTGTGGGTCCCTGTTGCCCAGAGGCAGGCAGACTGATGTCAGGAGACCTCTGCTAGAGTCAGACAGTCCTGAGGTCTAGTCCTGGCTCCATCACTTACTTGCTAGGTGACTACGGTCAAGTCACTTCTGTGTCTGAGCTTTAGTTTTCTCAATTGTGAAATGAGGATGGATGGTGACAATCTCTGCCTCATAGAGCTGTTGGGAAGATTGATGAGTTAACACATGGAAAGTGATGGATGGACACAGGGCCTGACGTTTTATAGGTGTTACTATCCTCCCTAACTGGGGAGATAAGCGTGGCACATCGCAGAGCATGCCAGAAGCAGCGTGAAGCCCCTCTGTTCCCAAGAGGCTCCCTCCGAGAGCCCTGAGATGGTGTTTTCTTTCTCTGGTCTCTGGAGTTCTATGTACCTGGTGGCCCTGGATGGGCCTCCTGCCCAGGGTACTATCCTCTGAAGGCTTGTTTCGCCATCCTTGGAATTGCTGGAACATTGTTTCCCTTCATTTAGGGCCATCTTTCATGGCCCTAAATGAAGGGAAATCCCACCTGAACCCAGCCAGAAGCCTTGTGCTACGAGGTCTTCTCTGAGTCCCTCTCGGGCCCTTGGGATCTTCATCTGTGCCTGGAGCAGGCGGGTCTGAGGGTCTTGGATGGGCTGCCCATTCTGGCAGCCTGGGCCTCTGGCTCAGGGAGCCTGAGATGTGGGTGGACCTGGAAGGGGAGGGAGGGTGAGCCAGGTCAGAGGCCAATCCAGGCCACCCCTTCTCCTCAGCCAGAGAACATCCTGTGCGTCAACACCACAGGCCATTTGGTGAAGATCATTGACTTCGGCCTGGCACGGAGGTACCGCCTAGGGGGGTGGGGAGGGCAAGGCAAGCCTCTGAGGAGGGCAGGGGGCAAGGCAAGGGTGGAGGTACCTGTGAATGGGCTGGGATCTGTGTTCTGAGCTCTTGGTCTCACTCCTAGGTATAACCCCAACGAGAAGCTGAAGGTGAATTTTGGGACCCCAGAGTTCCTGTCACCTGAGGTGGTGAATTACGACCAAATCTCCGATAAGACAGACATGTGGAGCATGGGGGTCATCACCTACATGCTGTGAGCCCCGAGGGAGCATGATGTTCCTGGGGTTGGGGCACCTGGGTGGGCAGCTGAGGCTAAGATTGGCCTTGGGGTTCTGGTGAGGTGGTCCCACATCACCACTTGCTCAGTCAGGGGTTTGCTGGGGGTTGGGAGTGCTAGGGAGAACCAGGAAAGGGGAACTTTGTACCCACTGTATAGAGGGAGAAACCAAGGCCCCTAAAGGCACAGTATCCCAGCCCAGGGCTCTGGACAGCAGATCTCTGGTGAACCAGGGTGGGGGCAGAGGGGTAGTGGACATTTTCTGTGCATTCACTATTCCTCTTCTTCACTGTAACCCTGGGAAGCTGGGATGATTATGCCCATTTTACAGATGAGAAGAGTGAGGCTCAGAGAGGGGAAGTGACTTGCCCAAGGTCACCCAGCCAGATTCAAACTCAGGTCTGTCCCACTCGAGAGGCTGGGGGTCTTTTCAGCACATGGTGCTGCCTCCTAGGTTCTGCCCCCACCCCCCCAAACCCCCAAAGGTGACTCAGCATCTCCAGTCTCACCTCCTTGCCCCCTGCCATCCCCTCCCTCCAGATTGAGCGGCCTCTCCCCCTTCCTGGGAGATGATGACACAGAGACCCTAAACAATGTTCTATCTGGGAACTGGTACTTTGATGAGGAGACCTTCGAGGCTGTGTCAGATGAGGCCAAAGACTTTGTCTCCAACCTCATCGTCAAGGACCAGGGGTGAGGTTCACCGTAGGATGTGAACCCTGTGTGTGAGAGCCCAGTGCATGCGTGCGCAGGCAGGGTGGGAACTGGGCTTGGAGGCCAGCTGGACTCTGGTGCCTCATGGGCATGTCACCCACCCTTGCCATGCTGCCCCCTCCCCACAGGGCCCGCATGAGCGCTGCCCAGTGTCTCGCCCACCCCTGGCTCAACAACCTGGCAGAGAAAGCCAAGCGCTGTAATCGACGCCTCAAGTCCCAGATCTTGCTTAAGAAATACCTCATGAAGAGGCGCTGGAAGGTACTGCTGGGCTGGGGGTTGGGGGAGGGAAGGGCTGCAAGGCAGGAAGAGCTCCTGGCACCAGATCCCAGGCCCCACCAGCCCTGCTTTGGCAGGTTCTGTTGACCAGGGCTGGCCTTGTCTGGAAAACAGAGTTGACTTTTCTCCCTTTGTCCTGGGCTGGTTCTTGACCCTCCGCCCACCTCCTCCACCCTTAGGAGGGGCGTCCATCTGGGGCTCAGCTCAGGAAAAGGTCTCTGACTTCAACACAGGCTTCCTCCCTTCATTTTACAAATGTTTATTGAGCCTCTACTACTAGGCACTGGGGATACACCAATGGATAAAGGAGACAGGGATTTCAGTCTTTGTGGACTTACTTTTGGTAGGGGATGGAGAGTTTTTAAAAGGGGTTAAGAAAGGGCTCTAGAAAAAAATAAAGATGGTCAGGGGTGCCAGAGGAGAGCTTGTACTTCTAAGTAGGTGGTCAGGGAGGGCTCTCTGAGAAGGAGCAAGTGCGCAAAGTCTTGAAGGAGGTGAGACATGAGCGGTGCGATCCCGGGGGAAGAGTGTCCCTGGCAGAGGGAACAACTAGTGCAAAGGCCCTGAGGCAGAAGCGTGGCTGGCAAGTGTGAGGAACAGGTAGGAAGCCAGTACGGTAGGGGTGGAATGAGCACGAGAGTGGGGGAGAGAGGTTGGAGAAGAGCAGGAGGCCGCATATGGAGGGACTCGTGGGCCATGGTGAGGGGTTTATCTTTTACTTGGAGTGAAATAGGACCCATTGGAGTATTTTGAGCAGAGCAGTATTCAGGTCTGGCTGACAAATCTGTTGAATGAAGGAATCCTGGAAGATGCAATGCCATGGTGCCTCCTGTGGCCATTTTGGGCACTGCACCCTCCCTGGCATCCGGCCCTCCTGGAGTGAAGGGGACCTTAGGAGATACTCAGTGGTCCACAGCTTCTCCCTTGCCCTGACGCTGACTGGGACCCCTCTCTTCCTCATCCCCCAGAGAAACTTCATTGCCGTCAGCGCTGCCAACCGCTTCAAGAAGATCAGCAGCTCAGGGGCATTGATGGCTCTGGGGGTCTGAGCCCCGGGAGTGGCTGAAGCCTGGACACAGCCACACGGTGGGTCAGGGCTGAGGCCACACAGCCCAGAAGGCCAGAGCAGATGGGCTAGCCCAGGGTGGGCTGGCTAGGACAAGGCTGTACCAGGCTGGGAGGCTCGGGGCTCCCCATGCCTCCTTGCAGCGACTGCTTCCCCGACATGCGCTGCCTCGAATGTGGTCTGAATCCATCCTGCTAACGCCTTCCCAGACAGGGCTGCAGCCCATCAGCCATAGTCCAGACGTGTGTCCTCCCAGGCTCCCCCTCTTGGAACTGCTGCCCTGGTGACCCCTGCTTGGCCCCACCTGGGCATCCCTGGCCTGGTCTTGCTCCTAGCTAAAGTGGGAGGGCTGGGGTCCCAGTGTGTGGGGCTCCTGTGGTTGTGGATGGGAGGCTCCTGGTGGGGCAGGAAGGCAGCAAAGCCGATTCCTGAGGCCCAGCTGTCAGGGGAGACAGAGCCGGCTTTGTGAAAGAAGACCTCCATGTCCCCACCCGCCTCCCCACTCCCAACAGATAAGGCCTAGTGCACTCCATCTGGCCCAGCCCAGCCCCCGCCCACCTTCTTTGTGACCACCAACACACAGGAACTTGGTGTGAGAGAGAGGACGCCAGGCCTGGATGAGGGGAAGGGGAGGGGACTGGGGGACACGGGAGACCACCCCCGAGCATGCCTGAGGGCCAAGCTGGCTTAACTCAGCCACTCCAGGCCCCCATCCCAGAGGTCACGCATGGCCTCAGATGATGGGGTCAGCAGGCCTAAGAGGAGTGAGAAGGCCAGGGGGCAGTCCCCAACCTGCTCTCAGCTTGTGCCTTGTAAATAAATGTACAGGTTGGATGTGGCCTCCTTCCCTCTGCACTCACTTGGGTAAAGTCGCATATAACCACCGTTCATTGAGAGCTACCGTGTGCCAAGCACTTTAGTGACATCAGTCAGTTCACAGTGTGGTAGTCACCAGTACAACCTCGGGAGCCAGATTTCCCAGTGCATGATCTGGGGAAATGGCTTCCCTACTTTGTGCCTCAGTTTCATCAACTGTGAGAGGTTACAGCACTAGCTAACATTTATTGGATGATTACTGTGTGCCTGGCTCTGCTTGAGCGCTCGTATGTATATTAACTCATTTACTCTTCACAGAAAGGTCATGAGGTAGATATGATTATTATTGCTATTACAGAGGGGAAACTAAGTCTCATAGAGGGGAAGGAACTTGAAGGCTACTCGATGAGTCAGAAGCTGGGGCATGAAATGAACTCTTCTGTCTCCTAGAGCCAGGGCTCTGCCCATGAGCCCACCCTGCTTCTCACCAGAACAAGGTATAAGCAGAAGGCAGGGTCTTTGCTGGGCCCACAGTGATGGGAGACTCCCAGAAAGCCTCAGGAGAGAGCCGTTCTCTGCTGGACTACAACCCGCCTCACCCCAGGCCTGCAGTTCGGAGGAGGGGGCTCCACCTGCTAGAGGGGCAGGGCAAGAGCTTAGCCCTAATAGGGTACAGCCTTCGAGGCTGTGAGGACAACTGTCAGAAGTGGGACTGGCCTCAGTGGGGCAGCTGGTCTGCCTGCTGGGGGCATATCTATCGGTTCCAGTAGGAATAGCAGTGACAGCAGTTCACTGCATTGAGCACCTGCTGGGTGCCGGCCCTGGTCCAGCTCCGTGTGTTCATGATCACGTCGGCAGCTCACAGTGACCGTACATAGTGGGCACTGTGTTGTGTCCATTTCTCAGATGTGGAAGCCAAGCCCCATGGAGGGTAAGCCACTTGCTCAGGGTGTTATAGTTAGTCAGTGGCAGAGACAGAATTTGTACCCAGTTTAGGCCCAGAGTCCTTGCTTTTAACTGCTACACTGCCTGCCTCCTGAGACTCTCAGTCTTGGCCACAGTTCAAGACCATGACAGTTCATCTCATCCCTCCCCTGCATCCATGAAATTGGCCTTGAGGGTGAGGCCAGGGTCCTTACCGCCACTCCTCCTCTCTTCCAGTGGGTAAGTTCTGAGTCCTGCTGCAGCAAGTGCCACACGGGGCAGGTGACTCAGGGTCTGAACCTGGTGGGGCTTCCAGGCAAGGCTTAAGGAGCCTGGGGAGCCCGGTTCGGGTTCTTGGTGCTTATGGACAAGGCCCCCACGGCCGTGGATTCCTGCCTGCCCGCCCGCCTGCCACCTGCCAGCTGGACCAGGCCTGTGGTTTCCTCTGAGTTTCTTGGCCTCGCTGGCCCCCACCCAGGCTGAGCCTTGGCCACACAGCATGATGATGAGGGATGACTCACTGCCGGGGTGTGGGGAGGAGGAAATGAGGTCCAGTGAGAGCAGAGATTCAGGACCTGGATCCAGCTGGGGAAACCAAGGCCAAAACGAGGAAAGCCCCCCTCAGCAGGGACAGTAACAGCTGGGACTAGAACCCAGGACTCCCGACTCCCAGCACAAGCCTCAGTTTCCTCCTCTGTAATATGAAAATGACTACCTCAGCTTTGCTCTCCTCTGCCGCTCCTAGGGCCATTGTGACCATTGAGATATGGGATTGGGGGCTTCATTCACTGTATTTCACAAGAGAGGGATAGTGACTTGCTCAAGACCACACAGCAAATTAACATGTCCCGGGCAGGAAGCCCACCCAGAACCGTGGATCAGGGCTGATCACTGCCGTTACCCCATCCCCCTCCAGGAGCACATCTTCAAAAGCTCTTTTTGATTCATTCAGGACCTCCTTGGGGCCTCCCCTGGTCCCTAGAGGTAACAATATGGATGGGGAAATGGGGATTCAGAGAGATTTTGCTCTCTCCAAGGGCCACAGAGCACACATAGAAAAAAGCTGGGGTGGCAGCCCCCGATGTGGGGCTGAGTCTCTGTCTCTCTGTGGGCCTGGGCCCCAGCCCCCTCACTTTCACTAGAGCTCCCATCTCCAGCAGCCTCAGGCAGGGGATGGGGCTTTTTCACCCTGGGAGTCACGCTGATGGAAGGAGTGAACCCTCACCTGGTTTGGACCAAAACTCTAGGCCTGGGGTTCTATAAATCCCAGATGCCAGGCTGTGAGTGTACCCCCGCCCCTTGCTTGGCGTGCCCTGCCGTCATGGTGCCTGGGGTGTGGGCTCCTCCTGCATGATGCCCATCATGATGTTGATGCTGTGACTTTCCCTGCAAGGTGCTCTGTGCCTCATGGGGCCAGGACCATGAGCTTCCCCTGCCTAGTGTCCTGGGCCCCCCTTTTTGGGCTAAACAGGGTTAACAGCCACAATGGGACAGCTCCTCCTGGCTGGTCCCAGCCCAGAGAGCGTTCCTCCAAGGCTATTTCCTGCCTCTGGGCCTTGGCCAAGCCCACAGTGACCACCCCATGGGTCTGAGGCTGCATCTGGTTTGGATTACACCAGGGTTGGTGATGCTGCCTTTTCCTGTCTGTGTCCAATGGCCTCGAATTCCACTGGCCACCTTTGATCCAACAGGGTAGTGATGGGAAAAGATTCAGCTAGTGACAGCTGAACCTTGAGGATGTGAAGCAGCCAGCACTGTCTGCTGAAGGATATGCCCACCTGGATCAAGCTCCCACGAGTGCGGCCTCCCACCACCTGTTCCTTCCTTCCTAATACTCTAATGGGTATTATTTATTGAGCACCAGGACTGTACAAAGTGATTCCATGTATGAACTCATTTCATCCCCACCCTATTCGCAGGTATTTTCATGACCAGCATTGCACAGATGAGGAAACTGAGGCACAGGGAGTTTATGGACAAATCCATGGCTTCTCAGCCAGTAAATAGTGGAGTCAGGATGCAAAGCCAGCAGTCTGGGTTCAGACACATCCCATCACTTCATAGCTATTTGTTGAGTGCCTGCTCTGGGCCTGGCCCTAAGCAAGAGCCTGGAGATGAATTAGTCATGGTCCCCACCCTTGGGGAGTTCACAGCCTCTGGGGTTGACAGTGAAGCTGGAAGGGCATGGAAGAAGACACACATATTCTCTTCTCTCCAGTGGGAATGACAGCCAAGCTGAGAGCAAATAGGAGCAGGGTTTCTCTAGATCAGCTGAAGAGCGCATTCCAAGCGGAGGGACAAGTTTCACATCCAAAGACTTGATGCTGAGATCAAGCTTGTCTTGGAGCCTTTCAGCAGGGCTTTTGCATATGACGAAGCAGGGAATAAGTCAGGGGAAGTTGGCAGGGCCTCAAATGCCAGGCTGGATTGGGGCAATAGGGAGCCAGGGAAAAGTTTTAAGCAAAGGAGGGGCATGGTCAAATCTGTGGTTCAGAAGGACCCCTGCAACCAGGGAGCTCAGTGAGTGGGAGCGATTGGCGGCAGGGAGACCCGAGGGAGGCTGGGCCATATCTGCTTAAGAGGCTGTGAGAACTGTGGGGACAAGAGGAGAGAGACTGCACGGACCTCTCAGGGGACAGGCTGGTGATAGAGACTGGGGGCAGGTCAGACAGAATGGGGTTCCGTCCTAGTTATTTGCTTTCTCTGAGCCTCAGATTCCTATCTGTGAAACAGAGTAGTAAAGGTATCTGCCTCCCAGAGCCAATGCAACGGTTACGTGAGATGCATAGATAGGGCAGCTGACACAGGCTGCTGACCTTATGTTCATCCCACAACTATTTCTCCAGCCCCTGCTGATCCAGATACTGTCCTAGGTTTGGGGAACAAGCAGCCAACTGACAAAAATTTCTGGCCTCATGAAACTTCATTTGAGTCGGGGAGAACTCTGAGGGGCAATAATGAATTTAGAATGCATTAGTGGGGCCGATGGGGATGCAGTCGTCAAAGACGGCTTGTCTGAGGATGTGAGGGCATGAAGGAGTGAGCCCTGTGGGGATTGGTGGAAGACTGTTCCAGGCAGAAAGAATAGCAAGTGTGAAGGCTGTTTGGAGTGAGGGGAGGGCAAGAAGCCAAGACGAAGCCAGATCACACAGGCCCCTACGGACTTGAGCTTTTGCTTGGAGTGGGCCAGGGAGCCCCGGGGAGGTTCTCTGAGATTTTATCCACAGCAAATGGTTGAATGGGTGACCATGATGCCACTCATCCACTCAACAAACCTTTATTGAGCATCTGCTGTGTACTAGTCACCAGGTTAGGAAAGTGGATACCATGAGCAAAGCAGACCCAATCCCTGACCCCTGAGGCTTCCAAGGTAGAGGCACAATAAAAAGTGAATACACACAAAAATGCATAATTCCACATTACAACAGGTGCTGGTAGAGGAAACAAATAGGGTTCAGAGGAAAGTAATTTAAGGTGTCTCTAATCAGATCTGGAGAAGAGAAGGCTTCTCTGAGGAGGGGATATTTAACTTGATCTCTGGCTGTGGCGAAGTCAGCCAGTGGGGAGTGAACATTCCAGGTGGAGCAAACAGCAAATGCAAAGGCCTAGAGGTGGAAAGACACTCATTAAGGAGTTGTCTTAACTCCTTAACTAGCAGCAGGAGGATCAGCCTTTCATTTGTATCCAAGAAAGATCAGGGCTTCCCGAGGACTGTAGTCAAGAGGAGGCAGCCTGGCCTTTCCAGGGGCCAACAGGTAGGCTTCTGGCTGACTCTGGCCTGGTTCTAGCCTGGAGCTGCTTCCTTCCGGCTACCTCCTTGAGTTAGTTACCACCCAGTTACTAGCAGGGCAGGAATGGGGGATTAGGCACCTCTGACCTTCGGGGATGGAGGTTTTGACACATGCAAAGGAAGATGCAGAGAGGATCGGGCAGAGGATATGAGGCCCTTCAGTGGGACTGTTTTATGTTCCGATTTCATTCTTGTTGACTGAATGTACACATAGTATGCAGGACCAGGTTTCCCAACTACCAGTCCTGGGGGTTTGGAATCGTTACCCACATTTTACGGATGAAGAAACTGGAACTCAGAGAGATGAATCCACTTGCTCAAGGTCACTCAGCAAATAAGTGGAGATGCCAGGAATTAAATCCAAAGCTTGGTCTATATAACAGTCTTCCCTCCCCCTGCACCCAACCCCACCTCCATAGCAGTTGGATCTTCCTCTGGTTAAAGTTAAGGGGACATGTCCCTGGGGCCTAAATATTTATTTATTGTACTTAACAAACACTTATATTGCAATTTCCATGTGCCGGACTCTGTTCTAAGCACTTTGCAAATATGAACCCATGTAATCCTCACAACGGCCCCATGGAGGTAGGTACTGTTAGTGTCCATATTTTATAGATAAGGAAAACACAGAGAGGGGAAGCAACTTGCCCAAGGTCGCACAGCTAGGAATGGACAGAACTGGGATCCGAACCCAGGCAGTCGGGCTCCAGAGCTCCTGCCCTTAGCCATTGCACCTACTGCCTCTGGCAGCCTGGTCCACGGAGAGATGGGTACCTGTGTGGGAGGAGAGATTTGGGCTGAGGCCTGGATTCCTGGGTTCTGTACACTCCCAGCAGACGGACATGCCGGGCTGGCTGACACAGCCTCCCCCTTCCTTCTTCCTCATCACTGTGTTGGCCTCCTCCGAGTGCCCTGCCCTCCGTAGGAGAGAGACTCCCCGCCCCTGGCCCAGGCGCTGCCTGGGGTGTGGGAAGGAGAACTGAACTCTGGGCAGTGGAATGCCAGAAACCAGGGAAGGAAGTGGGTGGGTGGGAGGGCAGGAGGGAAGATAAGATGTGGAGGGCGGAGGAGCCTGCTGAGGAAGGCCCAGCCCTGTGGGTAGGGGTGGCCTCCTTGGGAGCAGGAAGAGCAGAGACCAAAGGACCAGCAGGTGAAGAACTTCCTACCAGTCCTTGGAAGCTGCCAAACGGGTGGGAGGGGGCAGCCTCTGAAGGGAGGGGGCTTCCATCTTCCTGGAATCCAACATGATATGCACTACTTGGTGTAGAGGGGATTCGGAAATTGAGCAGGAGATGCCCTTTCAACTCTGATATTTCAAGAATCTGAGCTGCTGTGATTAAAAACTCTGGAGTATTTTGAAATACTTTTGATTCTACCATTTTCAATTTTGATTTAGCAAGGTGACTCAGTACTCTTTTTTGCTCTAACCTGCTGAGAAGGAGGAGTGGGGGCTGGGATCCCCTCCTGGTTTCAGATAAGATGCCGGGAAGAGGGTCCTTGAGGGGAGTCAGATGGGATGGCCCTTGTCCTTTAGTAGCTTAAGGTGACACAGAGGGAACCATAGACAGGTAGAGAAGACAGTTCTGCTCCTGCCTTGTTGTGTGGCCTTCTGCATGTCACTTGCCCTCTCTGGCCTAGGTCAAGCCATCCGTGCCGAGGTGCTCTCTCTGGGTTGGTCTAACTTGGGCATTCTGAATCTCTGCTATGCACAGTTCACCCGCTCCAGGTGGGGGTGGCCAGGCAGGAGCCAGAGGGTGTCTGTTGGTTATGGAAAGAATGCGAGGGCAGGAGGCCCAGTGGGTGGGGTGCCCGGGCCGGGCAGCGGGCAGAGGGCAACATGAGATCATGTAGTCTGGGCCTCCTGGTCCAGCACCTCTGGGGATAAGAGGCTCTCCAGGCCGACCCCCAGGTCAGACCCTCCCCTAGGACCTGGACTCAAAAAGTCAGGTCACCCCCCCCACTCTTTCCTCTCCCTGGCAAAGGGAGCAAAATTAGGACCAAAGGGGTAGGCATTGGTCCCGTCTCATACAGCAAGTCCAAGGCAGGCACTGTGCCCAGGCTCCTGCTTGGGGGTTGGGGCTGAGGGGTCCTGTCTTCACTTCTTGACTATGTTAGAGGCCAGAGAGGGATATGGAGAGGGGGCTCATGTCCAAGCTGAGTCTGTACTTCTGGATGTAGGTGATTCTTTTGCATGTTCCCCAGGGCAAAGGGTTGGCAGGGGACACAGCTTGCTTCTCCCCAAGGTTCTACCTCAGTTCAGAAGCTAAACCTCCTCAGGGAAAGACTGGGCAGGATACGGAGGCCTGGGCTCCCCCAGACAGACCAGCCTTCCCATCCTCCTACTATCTCAGGACATAGGCTGGGATGAGACTGGGGTCACCAGGTCTCCACAGGAATGCACCACAGGGAACAGTGCCCGGCAGAGGCCTCTTTCCCTGACCCAACTGAGAAAGAACGCCCCCGCCCCATGCCGAATCTGCTTGTCCTTGTCTCTATAATTGTCTGTCTGTCTCTGTGTATCACACACACACATCCACACACACACCCTGAGACATAATGACCCACAGAGGCACAGACCATCGTATGAACCCACACAAGCTCCTCCTTCCCCTCTTCTCACCCATGTCCCCATGCACGGGACCTTTTCTTCCTCCCCTTTCACCCATAAGACAGCCTGAATGCGCCAGGACAGACCCTCTTTCCTTCTCCCCGTGGCTCAGTGGGTTCCAGGCTGGGGTCTGGCAGGCATTGAGGGGAGGGTCCCTACAGCTGGCCAGGCATTTTCCCAACCCCTCTGGCCACAGTGAGCCCCCACCCTGCAGGTCCCCCTTCCACCCTGGCTCTGGAGTCTGTGGGAACCAGACAGTTGGGGCTGTCCAGCCGGGCTCGCTTCCTCCCAGGCCCCAGGGGACTTGCTGAGGGAGGAGGGAGCAACAGAGACTGAAGTCAGTGTGGCTGCCTGCCCAGGAAAAGCCTCTGGAAGGGACTGGGATGCCTGTATGACGAAGGGGTCTCCAGCCCCCAGGGTGTCACCTCATGGGACATAAGACCCTCCAGGCCACCGCATCAAGACCAGAAAGGGGCTTCTCCAGTCTTCCTGCTCTGTTCTTCTCTCTCTGTGCACATGACCCAGATGGGAGACTGAGGCTCCAGAAGGAAGCCATTTGCCTCAGCAATTCTGGTATTAGGGGGTGTGGGGACAGGTTTCTAAGTCCATTCCTCTAAGGCCACCACAAATACACCCATTCCTCCTGCTTCCGCAAGTGGGCAGCTGAAGAAGGCCAAAAGTCAAGGCTCTGTCTCTTCTGATCTGTACCCAGGACAGCCACCCCCATTTCCCCATGAGAGAAATGCTTTCTTAAAGAGTCACCAGGCAAGCTGAGAGCTGGGGACTCAGGGAGGCCCCCATTCCTGTGGGAAATCCAGACAAGAGGATTCCTGCCTGCCTTTTGAGACTTGCAAGACATAACGGGTGCCTTTTCAGCACTGGCATTCCAAACCCGCTTCCCTGTTCCCACTAGCTCTGCTCCTGCTCTATGTGGCATCCCTGCATCCTCTCTCAGACCTCAGGTCAGGAGCCGGGGGCAGAGCTCACAGACCTGGTTTTGATTTCCTCTCTGCCACTCATGTGCTTGCTATCTGGAGTTGGAGCTAGTGAGCCCCAAACTCTCCGAGCCTCAGTTTCTACCACTATAAAATGGGGATACCATTCCGTTATCACACAGGATTCAGTGAGAGGATATATATATAAGCCCAGGACAGAATAAATGCCACAAATGGTCAGTTATTCTGACCACTCATGATGGGGGCAACTGAGTCACAGAGTTTGGAACTGCAGAACTAGGATAGCCTCACCTCCTGCCTGGTGTCTCTCTTGGTTACATCCCTCCTCTCTCTCTCTCTGTCTCCCCCATTCCTTGTTCTCCCTTCCTCTGCCTTCCTGGGAAACTCCCTGAGAAAGTCCCCAGCAGGAGAAGGCCTCATGTGGGACATTTCCATCCAGGATCCCCCACCCCTGCCGCATAACCCCACAACCACAGCCATCCAACACGGAAGAACCAGGTGTCCTGGCCCTTATCCCCTAGCCATTCAGCAGACTGGTCCTGATCATCACACTGGCTTTATTGGCCCTGAGAGCCACAGAGTAAATACCAAGGGGTCTCCGCTTCCCCTCACCCCCAAGTCTGTCCAGAGGCCCTGGGAGCTGGCTGAGTGTTCACCATCCAATCTTGGCTTCCTGTCCCAGTGTCACTGGCTTGCCAGGCCTGGGTCCTTTGAGAACTCCCCAGATCCTAGAGTCAGGCTCAGCCTGGAGGGTGTAGTTGGCAGGGGTCCAGCAGGGACTGCCCAAGGCCAAGCTTGCTTCACTCAAAGAAGAACATTCCTGGTGTCCGGTATAAGCAGGGGGTCAACCCCAGTGGGTAGCCAGAGCCTCCCTGGACAGGGAAGCTGCCAGTAACCCAGGGTTCCTTGGGGTCAGCTGGCAGGGGCAGCGGGGCCCGCAGTGAGGCTGGAGGCGTGGGAGGTGCAGGGGAGGGGGCTGCTGAAGCTAAGAGGTGCTCAAGGCCTGAGTCAGTCCCCATGCAGAAATTTAGGGCCTGCAGCCGGCACTGGTAGCTGCTCCCAATGCCTGCCTCAGGAGTCAAGATGGGTGTAGGAGCCTTACTAAAACCCTCAGCCTCAGAGAAGCCAGCAGAAAAGCCAAATGCTGGGCATGGAGAAGACGATGTGGCTGCAGGGAGCTCCCCTGGGCCTGCAGGTTTGGGCGTGAGCATCTCTTTGTGTTCCGTGGATGGCCGGGGCCTGACGTCGGTCGTTGCTGGGCACATGCTGGCTGGCAAGCCTCCCACCAGGCTCCCAAAGCTTAGGCCCTTGGGCTCTGAAAGCTCCGCCAGAAACGGGCACTGCCTGCCAGCAGTGGCGTCGGGGACTCCTGGGTCCTGGCTGGTCACTCTGAGGGGTCCACGGCGTGCCTTGGCAGAGCCCTTGGCGCCTTCAGTACCTGCCCGCCGGGTGAAGCGTCGGCGTCGGCGCAGGAAGCTGCCGTGCTCGAACATGTCGTGGCAGTCCGGGTCCAATGTCCAGTAGCTGCCCTTGCCTGGCTTGCGGTCATCACGGGGCACCTTGACAAAGCACTCATTGAGTGACAGGTTGTGGCGAATGCTGTTCTGCCATCCAGGCCGGTTGTGGCGGTAGAAGGCAAAGCGGCCCATGATGTAGCGGTAGATGCCGCTCAGTGTGGCCCGCTGCCCTGGGGAGCTCTGGATGGCCATGGCGATCAGGGCTATGTAGCTGTAGGGAGGCTTGGTTGGCTCGGCCGCAGGGGCCAGGGGCCCGGGTGGGGGCTGCTGCTGCATGCTGGCTGGGCTGGCCTGGCTGGCGGCTGCTGGGACCACAGGGGCCAGGCACGGGAGTCCAGGGCTGGTGTCCGGCACAGCCGGCCGGGCTGGTTAAAAGGCCCACTGGCCCAGCCTCCCAGCCTGGAAAGGCAAAAAGGGGTGGGCCCGCCAGGCTGCCCTCCCTTCCTCCCTGGCCCCCCTCCTCCAAGGCCCAAGAGAGGCGGGCAGGAGAGGCCAGGACTGGGAAGTCGTAAGCAGCTGCCAGGGGTGAGGAGTTGAGAGGGAAGGGACTAAGACCCTCAGCCCACATGTGCTGGGTGGTGGTGGCTGGGGAGGGACAGGATGTGAAACTGAGGGAGACAGAGACAGAAACAAAAAGAGACAGAGGCAGAGATGTAAAGAGACAGAGATACTGAAAAAAAGACAGAGACAAAGACAAAGAGAGGTAGAGGCATAATGAGAGACAGAAACACACAGAGAGACAGAGGCAGAGACATAATGAGAGAGAGAGAGACAAAGATATGGCAGAAAAAACACATGCACTCATGCATGCACATAGTATACAGAAAAAGAATCACTGAAAGAGAAAGAAAGAAATCTACAGAGATAGAGAGAAAATAGGAGATACAGAGAGAGACACAAGTACAGACACAAGAGAGGGAGGGGCAGAGAGACAAAGAGACACTCATCTCCAACAAGAGACTGGAGAGGTAGAATCTAAGAGCTGAGTTAGACAACTGGGTGTCTCCATGAGAAAAGCCACAGAGGCCTCTCGAGTCCCCATCTCCAGTTCCCCTTTACTCCTCTCCTCCTTCTCCCAGGTCTGTGGCCTACTCCTCCCCACAGTGCAGAGCCCTTGGGGTCACACTATTCCCTGCCCTCCTTGCACTGGGTGAATTCCAGCAGGCAGTGGGAGGAGGGAAAGTGGACCTAGGATAGTGATGAGAGGCGGCCAAACCTGGTCTGCTGAGTACCAGCGCCCTCTAGTGACTAGTGTCGGGGAGGACAGCCATCTGAGCAGAAACATCACCCCCACCACCCAAAAGGTCCCTGACTCTGACTGAGCCTCCGTTTTCCATCTCTAAAGTAGAGCTGGTGACTCTTCAGCTGTCTGGGCTGTGGAGAGGAGACAACAGGCTCCCTTACATGGAATCCAGTGCCCTCCAAGAGCTTAGCACAGAGAAGGATACGGCTGAAGACTGTCACTCTGAACTGAGGTTCCTGCCAGCTACAACCTTGGGCTAGGGGGACAATGAAGCCCAGGACAGACATCAGGCCTTCTGAAGGATGAGACAGCCTCCTCAATGCTCTCCCACCCACAAGTAACCAAGTCAGAGGGCATCTACTGTACCACCCTCCATGCCAGGCCCACTCACCTCCCCTCTTCAGCAACCCTGCTCCAGAGGCCTTCATAGCTTCTTTTGAATAGATGAGGAATCTAAGACTCAGAAAAGTTAAGTGACTTGCCTAAGGTCACACAGCTAGTGAGTGAAAAAGCTGGGATTTCAACCCAGTATTCTGAAACTCCTTACAATCACCTCTCCTATGAGGGGCAGGGGTAGAGGACAGTCACTGTATTCCCAACTGGCAGTGAATCCCAAAAGACTTGTTTAGCTCCATTCCCAGTGTCCAGCATTGGCCTGGAACAGAGTAGGCGCTCAATCAACATTAGTTGAATGAAGTAAAAAAAAAAAAAAAAAAGTGATTTAATTGACTTCTGTCCTTTGTTGAATCATACAGTCTCACCCCATAAAAGTAGCTTATTAATGTATCACTAAAAGAGATTTATTATGTTGCCACCTGTAAGAGGCAACATAATAAAGTCAGAAATCCTGAAAGGAAAAAAGGTCTGCTATCTGGGCCTAAAAACAGTGAATTACTGACAAGGCAAGGTCAATTACCTTCATGGTTAAGGGGCTTCCTCCCAATTCTCAAGGACTCCCTACAACTTATAGTTTGCAAAGATTGAGGAGAAGCTGGACTCCTGGCTCCCACTTTGGCATCTGCCTCAGGGTTCTATTTGGCAGCCTGCCTCAGTTTCTCCAAAGACAGTATCTACTGGTGCTGGTGGTTCAGGGGTTAGCATCTAACCTGGGTTTGGGCCAAGTCCTCTGTTTTGGGACCTTTCCCCACCCCACCCCCCATTCCCAAAAAGAAGTGAGATGGGGCACTAGATGACCCTAGTGGCAGGCAGGAGGAAAGGTCTGGAAACTCAGGGTCCTTCAGAGCCCTGGCAATTCTGTTATTGGTTGGCCTCACTCTAAACAATCTTGAGGATCTAATTATTGGTAAACTCGGCTTTAAGCAAAGCTTATAATGGATCAATCACAGGTAAGGTCTGCTTTAGGTAAACTGATACAGGCATGTTGGGCTTTCAACAAAGAGATAAAGTCTTGTTCCTTCTGCCCTCATTGCTGTTTCCAGAATCTCAAGGTCAAGTTTGTTTTCCACCTGCTGCCCCAGGCTCAGCTGCCAGGCTGGCTGCCTACACGCTGCATTCCAGGGTTCCATCTCTTCAGCTGAGAGGCCAAAGTCTGCGATCAGCTTCTGCTGTCAGTGGGTGTGGGGAGGCTCCAAGTCTACTGGCTCAGTTTGGGCAGGGCTGGGGTAGGATCTGCAACCTGTGGGGGGCTGCCTTTAGAGGGTCAGAGAGGTGGAAACGGATGCTTAGGGCTGACTGAGATGTGTCATTAGGTGAGTGATGTGGTTGGGGATGAGGGAACTTGCCGCTGAGGTGACACTGTGGCTGTGGCGCTTCGAGTGCAGGAGGAGCTCTCGGGCGAAGACTGGCTCCACCTGCCGGAGGATGGAGGGTGGGAGGCGATGAGCCAACTTTCTCTGTTATTTGCCCCCTATGTACCCGTGAGAAGTCACAGCCCTACTGACAGCCCCCTTCCACATGCATTTTACATGCAGAGTCAAACAGCAGGTTTGACCGGGGCAGAGCTGGGACTAGAGGGAGCAGTGAGGGATTTCAGGAGGGGATTGGAGGGTATGGTTCTCTGCTGGGGTGGGAAGTGACTCACATGGGCCATGATGAGCCTCTCCTCAGGCTGGTCCCGGGGTCCCGGGTATTCCTCACCAAAGCACAGACGGATCTGGTACTCAGGCTCCGGGCAACCATCCTGCAGGTGGGCCCGCAGTTCTACGGGCAAGGAGACTGTAGGGGCTGGGCCAAGACGGGGCATCCTACGTGATGCCCAGCTGTGCTCTTATCCTATGCCCACATCCCGTAAGCCCACACCCCCATTGTGCACCTATGCCCTAAGCCACTTTCATATCCGTATGCTTGTTTCATGTCCTACATCTGTGTCCACTTCCAGTGTTCATGCCCCTGCCTTGTGTCCCATGCTCACTGCCATGTCTTTATGTCCACTGCCACTCACCTATGCCTATCTCGTGCCCAGTGCCCCAATGTTCACTCTATGCTATGACAACACATGTACCTAAGTCCTATGAGTATGCCCTACACCCAATGCCCAGACCTGCCCCACATGCACATCCCCTGCACACCTAAGCCCATATCTGTGCCCAGCCCTCCCGATGCCCGGATTTGTTCCCATTCCCAGTGCTCTGTGTCATGTCTTTTGTTTCATGTCTTTTGTTTGTCCACTGCCCTATGCCCACATCTCGGTGTGCCCATTCTCCTCTGTCCCTGTCCCTCTGCCCACTCTTGTGCGCAGCCGCTCTGCTCTGCACCACCACTGGCCCCATCGTGGCGCCCTTACCCTCGAGGAAGCGGCGTGTATCCAGCAGCTGGCAGGTGTGCTCGCGCTCCAGTTTGTTGGGCTGTGAGCGGTGCGGGGCCAGCGGGCCGCACCAGTAAACGCGGCCTTGGCACAGGCGCTTGGCGAATACGCCCTCGGGAGCCACCCACAGCAGCACGCCGCGCTCCAGATGAGGCAGCAGGCGCTGCAGCACAAGGGCGCCGGGCGGCGGCTCCGGGAAGCGAATCTGTGCGACGCGCGGTAGCGGCCCCAGCAGGCGCAAAGCCGCAGCGGCGGTTGTCTGAGGGCTCAGATGGCAGCCTTCGGCTGTGCGTGCGATTGTTTCACGCACCAGCTCCGCGCAGTAGAACAGCCGCACGTGCAGCCAGCAATCTGCGGAAAGGAGAGAAGGGGCGCGCGCTCAGGGCAACGGCTGCCGCCTCCATCCCCACAACAGGGCTGGGGACTCAGGTTCCCTCCGGCCCCCACCTCGGGAATTTGGGCATTTTCTCGCGATAAGTGATAATAATTCTAATAGTGGTAATGGTGGTAAGTAATTGTAGTTTCAAGTATAAACAAACTGGTAGCTAAGCTTCAAAAGCATGGGATCTAGGGCCATCTGTACAATGGGGGCATGACACTGAAGCCCTCACAGCACCAACCTCTGAGATTTTAGGAGCTTTTCCCCAGCAAATATTTTAATGCTGGTGGAAATAACAACAACAACAACAACAACAACAACAACAACAACAACAACACAGCAGCCTCCGATGTGAGTAGCCAGCAGTAAGCTCTATGGTTAGGACTGTGGGTTCTGCAGTCAGGCCCTTGGACTGTCACTCACTGCCACTTAGGAGCTGTGACCTGTTAGTAACTTTCCCAGGTTACTAGACATGTGATCTTGGGCAAAGTTCTTAACTTCTGTGTCTTGTTTCGGCATCTGTAAAATGGATGTAATGGCAGGATCTACCTCTCAGGGCTGTGGAGAAAGCTTAGAAGAATGTCTGGTATAAACTAAGCCCTCAACAAATGTTAGCTGTTGCTGTTGTTATTGGGAGTCTGGGCTGGGTCCTTTGGGTAGGAGACAGAGGCTAGCTGCTCCTAACCCAGCCCTCTCCTGTTTTGCGCAGTGGTCAGAAGGGAGATTCCTTACCAGGGTTGCTGAAGTCCTCAGAGGGAAAGGGGCTCCAAGGTTGTGCGGGGTGCTGTGCCTGGTACCCTGGGGAAGGAGGAGAATCAGCCAGGCATCACCTCACCCCGGATCCCTTGACCCCTAGATTAAGATCTTGGAGGAGACTGGGGAGGAGGCAGGGGTGGGTGAGGAGACTCGGTCCTTACTGTGGTCAGCCAAAGGGCCCGGGAGCAGGGCAACTGGTGGCAATGAGCCCTGCTGGGCCAGCTTGGGGGGCTGCTCCTTGTCCTTATCCTCTGTGGCTAATCCAGAGCCAGCCTAAGCATCAGGAGAGAGGGTTGTGAGCGTGGGAGAGGAGTTCCCAGACTGTCAACCCTGGGGCAGAGGGAGGTCTGGGCGGACTGAAGCCCAGCTGGGGTTGACAGGGACTTTGAGGTTTCAGAGCTCCAAGACCCTTCCCCGCAGAAAAGTAAAGAGAGAATTGATGGAGTTGTTGAAGGTGATGATGTCAGAGATGAAGCTCACTGCGATAGGGAATAAAATGCTAGAAGTGAATAAGAGAGATGGGGAACAGAAGTGATGGAGACAGGGGAACAGAATGATGGAATGGATGCTGATGGGGGCACTAGGAACAGCGGGATGGACCAGGCTGATGGCAGTATGGAAACAGAGCAATGAGCTATCAATGATGGGGGAGAGATAATAAGGGTAATACAGACAGTGATGGAAATAGAGATGATGGGGGTGATGGCAACAGTGAGAGAGCCAGAGGCAATGAAGGGGAAGGGAATATAGTGGTAGAACTGGATCTGATGGGGTGAGTGGGGACAGAGTGATGGATCTAATAATGGTAAGGGATAGGGGGTGAATTTGGAGAAAATAGGGTTGATGCAGACAGAATGATGGAGTTGAAGATGATGGAGGTGATGGGAACAGTGACAGAGCCAGAGATAATGGAGGCAAAGTGAATAGAATGATGGAGTTGAAAATGATGGCTGAGATGGAGTAGTGATAAGAAGAAATAGAGCTGATAGGAGTGGTGGGGATGGAGGGAAAGAGATAAATGTGCTGGAGATCATAGAGAGGGTGGTTTGGGTGAGAGATGACTGAGCTGGCAAGGCTGCAGGGGCTGGAAGGACACACTGACCTGGTCTGTCCTGCATGCTGGCTTCATCACTTCTCCACGGGGCTCCTGCTGGCTCTGGGGACTGTCCTCCTCTTTAGGAGAAGCACAAGCCCTGGTAACTGGATGGAGGAATAGATAGCCTATTGTTTCCTGGGCCCCGAGGGGAATCTCTCAACTGAGTTGATCCCAGACAAGAACACCCCAGCTCACTGCATGATCCATCTCTCTCTGGGCCTTAGTTTCCTCCTTTTCAAATGGAGAGATAAACTGGGTAGTTAAGGTTCTTTTGTGTTTATCTGCCCATGAGTTTAAGCTGAATAAGTCCACCATTTCCCATTTTACAGATGTGCAAAGTGAGGTCCTTACTGTCCAGAGAGCCATCCTTGGCCACTACGTCCAGGGGCAGGATGGTACCTGGGCCATGGGCACCGTTGGACACAATCCGGTAGACTTTGTAGGGGTTGGAGATGTCCAGCTGGCTGCGCTCACGCACCTCACAGAAGTCAGCACTCTTGTTGAGGGCACAGCGGAGCCGTGTCTTCCAGGTGGAGGGGTCCTCCTTGTCAGTGCCATCTAGGTGCTTGCCCTTGTATATGGCCCAGGCCTGGGGATGAGCAGGGGCACTTGGGGAGGAATAGCCTGGGGCAGGGGGCTGGCGTTATGCAAAGAGATGAGGGCCTGCCTTGCCTCTCACCCTTCTCTCTCTCCCTCTGACCCTCTGTCTCTCCACCCCTTCGTCCTCCCCTCTCTTCCTTCCTCCCTCCCTCCCTCCATCCAACACATATTCCTTGAGCTCCTACTATGTGCCAGGCCTGAGTTAGAGACTGAATGGGGAACAAGACAGACATCGTCCCGGCTCTCAAGGAAATCAAGTCTAATGGGAAAAGACATCTGCAAACAGCTCAATGGAAATAACTGTATTCCAAATTATGGATTGTGATAAATAAAACATAAACTAGATGATGGAATATAAAAAATAATGACCATACTATGCTATCCGGAGAACCATAAAACCAAATCTCTACCTATTGACACATACAAAGTGGACTCTAGATGATTAAAAAAAGAGTAAGAGGTAGAACTGTGAAATTAATAGAAGATAATGTAGGAGAAAATATTGTAGGGGCAGAGAATTCTTCTTAAATAAAATTTCAAAGGCATGAACCATAAGGCAAAAAAAATTACAATGTCTGAAATCAGCAAGGGCTCAGATCTGGAACAGAAAAGGAACTCCTGCAAATCAACAAGAAACAGAGAGCATGCCCCTAAAGAAAACATTCTCATCAAAGGACAAGAATGGGTAGTTTATAGAAGAGGAAACCAGAAGCCCATAAGCGCACGAGTACCTAAACTCATTAGTGTCAGAGAAATGCAAATGAACATACGAGATATCACTTGTAAGCTGACAAACCTAGCCAGTTGGAAAATGCCAAGAGTTGGTTGGGATGTGGGCACTGTTGGTGGGTGTGGAGTGGGTGCAGAGCTTCTGGATGGTCATCTGGCATGCCTAATTAAATTAAGTATAAACATATCTTGTGAGCAGAAATTCCGTTTCCAAAGGAATTCTCACAGAGGCTCGTGAGGGGACCAGGGCAAGGATATCCACTGCAGCATTACTTATGGTGTTGGAAAGCAGACTGGTGTCCATCCCTGGGAAAGTGGATAGAGGTGTATGTGTGTAATGGATGTTGACTATAGAGTCTATGCAGCATCTAGAAGCATCTAGGAGCGGCAAATTAAATGTACAGAGAACAAGCATAGATATTCAGAGCATGATCCTAAGTGAAAAGTAAGACACAGAGGTCTACAACATAATATTGTATAGAAGGTAAAAATATACACAAAACAGCAATGCTCACTTTGTAAGAAAACATACAAACCCAGGATAATCATTAAACACCTTAGAATAACTGTTGTGGTCGAGGGACTAAATAAATAAAAAATATCAGGGACTACTTTAGAGAGGATGATGACCTCTTGGAGGAAATGGCATTTGAGATGAAGCCCGAATGAAAAGAAGGATGAAGTCTGACAGAGAACTGAGGGGTGTTCTAGGAATAGCAAGTGCAAAGGTCCTGAGGTGGGAAACATTGATCGACTCGAGGAAGGCCAGTGTGGCTGGGGCAGAGAGATAAAGAGGAGGGCGGTAGGAGAGGTCTTGTTTGCTTTGATCACATTCAGAGCTTGGAGGTATTTAACTGATGAATCACATTTAGTCATTGCCCTCAGAGGTCCCAGGCCATAGGAAACATAAACACCAAACAAAAGAGTCACATTCCTATGTTGGTGCCATTTGCCAGTCATGAGACCTTTTAAGGCTTGAATTTATTGTCTGTAAACTATATCATTGATTCCTAGTGTCACATGGTTGTGGTGGGTATAAGATGAGAGGTCTATGTAAAGTGCTAAGCACAGCATCTGGCACACAGTCAGTGCTGACTTATTGTAGTATTTATTCATTATATCAAGGATACTCTAACTCAAAGGTAACCTGGGCACAGGGCATAGGGTGCTACCAGCATGATGAGAGAGGGATCTTTATTTTGTTCTCTGCTGTATCCCCAAGCACTTAGAGTGCTGCCCGGTACACAGGAGACACTTAATAAGTATCTATGGAATAAATTGAGCTGGGCCTTGAAGGGTGAGTAGGAAGGTGCCAGGTGAAGTGACTGACATTCCTGGCAAGGGGAACAGCTTGAGTTAAGGCCTGGAGGTGTGAAAGGGCATGGTGCCTTCAGGGAACAGTGAACAGCCTGGTGTTGCTGGAACTGAGTATGTGTGTCTGAGGGTATATGTACAGTCAATTCTCATTCTTCATGGTAGTTATGTTCTATAAAATTTACACAAACACTGTATTAGTGAATACTGAGTTGCTCCTAGGGAAAATACAGGGCTAGGTTCCTGTGAGCCTCTGGTCACACCGTTTTCATCAACTGATCAATACATAACCTTGTTTTATGTGTGTTTCTGTTGGACACTTTATTAATATAAACTGTCGATTCATTAACATTGAGCTCATAGCCAACAGTACAGTAACTCACACTTGAACGAAGCTTATCTGACACATAGTTTTGCTGTATGGCACATCACAGCCTTCTTGTGCGTAGCAACGCTAGACAGAACTTCAGCATTACATGTGCTTGGGGCACATGTAAAATCACCAACAAAAAGCACAAAAATACTAAAAACGTGGCACTAAATAGATGTTGAAAAGGACACTTGTTTATAGCAGAAGAGCTGAAACAAGAAGGTAGAGCATTCACCCTCAGCTGGAACGTGCATGTCAGTGACTCAGATTTTTTGCTGTTCCACACGTGTCTTTTAAAGGCTACAAAAGTGCCCTGAGTATTGATTTTAGGATTACAAATTTTAATGAGTTTAAATTTAGTAAATTTGCAAACATGAAATCTACAAATAAAGAGGATCACCTATATGTGGTGGGGGAAAGAGGAAGAGGAATTAAGGAAGAAGAGACAGGTTGAAGCTGAATCATGAATGTCCTCAAAGGCCATGCTTTATACTGTGGGCTTTGAGCACCAGGAAGGCGTTAAGCCAGGGAGTCACATGTGTGTGTGTCAGTGGCCAGTTGAGGAATCAGTCAAAGCAGCCAGAAGGATGGGGAGGGCCAGTCCCCAGAATCTCTCTCCTCTGAACAGCACATAAGTCTTAAAGGACAAGCCATGCAACCACCTATACGACACTTATTGAGTACCTACTTTGTGACAGAAACTGTGCTCCACCCTCAAGCAGCTGGAGGAGAGAGACCTATACAAAGGACTTATAATTCATAGGGGAAGTTGTTCCAGTGGGGAAAGCAGAAAGAATCAGGGATGACTTGGGAGAAGCACTGAACTGGAGCTTAATAAATACATTAAACAAATGAATACATCGGGGAAGACTCTTGAGGAAGAGATGTTTGGGCTGAACATGACGAAAAGGAGAGGGTGTTCCAGGCAGAGGGAACAGCATGTGCAAAGGTCTAATGGAGAGAGATACGAAGCATTTAGAAACCGTAAGAACTGTCAGGCTGGGTCTACACTTGGGGAGAGGAGGGAGCCGAGAGAGATGTGGCCAGGGAGGGGCAGTTCCTGCAGGGCTTTGAGGCCAGTGGTAAGGAATTGAAACTTCATTACAAGGACAATGGGGAGCCAAAGATTCTGAGTAGAGGAATGTCAAGGGAAGATTTCCCTTTAGAAAGATCCCTCTGGAGGATTGAGGGGAGGGCTGAGGGACAGGGGGAAGCAGGGGGCTCTGTGAATTCATTGCATTTGTCCTGGTGAAAGATTATAGAAATAAGTCCAAGTAGATGGACTGAAGAGAAGTTCTGTGGGAGGAGCCAGTAGGCCTTGGTAGTGGAGTAGAAGGAGATTGGAAGAGAGGGGAGCAGACAGGGTTCAGGTGCCTGGTTTTGGGGTCTGGTTGGCAATGGGTGCCATTCTCCATTTTGAAAAACACAAGACGTTTGTAAGCATAAGCTGATCAGCGTGGTGTTGAGGATGTGCTGAGTTTGAGAAGTCTGGGGGCTGCTAGACCAGGAGGCTTGGGCTCCATGCCGAGGCTGTGGAAGGGGAGAGTGGGATGTGAAGAGGGAGGTCCAGGAGTGAGTGTTGAGAGCTGCAGAATAGGAGAGGAGGGGATGGAGGCTGAGATGCAGGGTGAAGGGTGGGCTGGGAGGCAGAGATTCTGAAAACTAAGTGAGAGCGTTTCAAAGAGAATGGAGCCTCCCCCAGGGGTCAAAGAAATGACAGTGATGGCATCCTTGGATTTGGCACCTAGAGACACTGGCAGAATCCAGATGGGGTGGAGGAGGGGGAGAAGGCATTGGAGAGGATGCTGAATGAGGGAGCTGATGATCGGGAGACTGTTTCCAGGTGTTTCTTGCTGGGAAAGGAGAGGCGAGGCCAGAGCAGGGGAAGCTGGAGGCATTCATTGATGACCGTGGTAGTCTGACATGTGGTTGGTTGGTTGGTTCCTTGGTTCCTTATAGCTCATGGGAGAGATTCCAGAGTTTAAATATTACAGAAGGAGCCAGTTAGGAGGAAGTTAATGATTACTGAGGAAAGGGGCGGGGGCTCTCTGGAGGGGTCCCTGAGAAGATCTGGTGTTGGGAAGCACAGAAAATGTCCCTGGGTCCGCGGTTTTGGAGTGGGAAGTTGAGGGAGTTCCCATTGGTGGTCTCTAATCTCTCCTTGGAGAGGGAAGAGAGGCCCCTGAGAGGTGGAAACGGTGCAGGTCATGCAGCCGCGGTGATTCTGTTTCAAGAGGGTGTCTGAGGGTCTCCCATACACGGAAAACATTACCCTCAACCTAGAGACGACTGAGGCTAAGGGCCATACGCATCCAGAGCCCTCCCGGGCCGGGCCAGACCGGCGTCCCGCAGCCGGCCGCCGTCCCCTTACCCTGAAGAGCGCTGCGTCCTGCTGCGCCTGGTACCCCTGCTTGGCTGCGTGCTTCCAGGGGATGCGGAAGAGGGTCTTGCCCGCGTCCTCCCAGCGCAACCCTGCGTAGCGCCCGCTCTCGATCTGCGCCACCAGCCAGTCGCGGAGGCGCAGGGGACCCCCGGCCCCCGCCATAGGTCGCCTGCTGTCGAGAACCTTCCCTTCCTCCCTCCGCCAGGGGTCACTGGCCATCGAGGATGCAGCGTCTAGGGGCCAAGTCTGGGGCCCGCGGCGATTGGACCCCAGCGCGAGGGGCGATCGTGGGGCCACCTGGGTGGTGCACGGAGGCGGCGAAAGCGAAAGTCTGGCCCGGCAGGTTTCGCTTTCCGTTTTGTCCCCTCTCCCGGGAGGCCCTTTCCTTTCGCCCCTCCCCGTGTAGCCGGCCCCGAGGGCATCGGGCCTTTGGGAGGGGGCAGCTAGAGGTGCCATAGGACGCCGATGCTCATCGGAGAGTGTGGCGTGGGGCAGCCCGAGCGCTGCCTGTACCCGGGCGTGGAGGGCGACAGGCACACAGAGGTGGCCTTTGCCCCACCCTGCACCTGTTTTCTGCTCTTCCCAGCCTACCAGAAACTTGTCAGTTTCTTTTCAAAACCTGGACTGTAGAAGATGGAAAGATGTCGTGCTTCTCAAACTAAGTCCCGTAAGAATTAGGAAGCCTCCATCCCCGATTTGCCAAATCAAATTTTTACAAGTTCCCCATGCGATTCTGATTCCAGGTGGCCACACTTGGAGAACTATATTTATCACCTTAAATCTTGGGAGTCCCCATTTACTGATGCTCACCACAGTGCTTGGCCTAGCTCAAGCCTTTCCTGCAGTATATTAATTTATTCTCACAACAGCATGTGAGATAGGTATAATTACCTATTTTATTGTTAAGAAGACTGTGGCTCGGAGAGGTTAAAGCCCTATAACAAGGTCACAGAGCTAGTACTAGCGGGTCCAGGATCCCAACCTGTGTTTCTCTGTCCCCAGAGCCCAGGAGCCTGAACAGTGCCCTGTGGGTACCTCCCAACAGCTACATGTGGAGTTTATGGATTACTGGTGGGGTTTATGACTCCCACCCCGAAAGGTATGCAAATTTTTTCATGTCTATGCATTTTTCTAGAGTTTGTATCTTTTATTAAATTGTCAAATGGGGTTTGTGATGTGAAAGAAGGCAAGTAGCGCAGACTGCTCCGCCCTTTGCTGTGTACATGGGGAAACTGTGGTTCCAAGAGAGAAACTACGCCCTCTGCAGCGGGCGCAGATCTGGGCACTGAGCCAGCATTGACCACAAGCTGGGAGCACTGTTCCTCATGTGTACCTGTCAGGAGGCCTTCATGCTCCGCACCCTCTGTCCCCATATTCCAGCAGACACCCAGTTCTGACACTTCTAGTCACAGCCAAGATTCAAACTCAGGCCTGTAGAGCTCCAATAGGGCACAAAGCATTTCATATGATTAAATACTAAAATATTCAAATAATAAAAAATAATTGCATTAAGGCAGAAGTCTTGAATGTGTCAGACACACCTATTTCTCTAGGTGGCGGAGTCGTAGTAATTAGGAGGATGGGGTCCATAGCCAGATGGTCTGGATTCAAATCCCAGCCCCACCCACTGGTGACCTTGGGCACCAATCTATTTACTCATCTGTTAAATAGCAATGCCTACTTCATAGGGTTGCTTGAGAATTAAATGAGATGCAGGTAAAGTGTTTATCACATTTACTTGGCCCACAGTGAGTGCTCAATAAATGAGCGGTATTATTATTGCTGTTGTGTCAGAGGGTGGTGAAAGTAATGATGGAAGCAGGAGGAGCACAATGAAGGACCTGGAACATTAGATCGAGGTGCTTTGTTTTGTCCTATAGGTGATGGGGGCCATGGAAGTTTTTAAATAGGGGAAGACACCAGGGGAAATAGAATGGTGTTTTATACCCAGTGGATGGTGACAACCCAGTGGATGGTGACACCACTAACTAGCCAGTACTGCCATAGGCTCCCTGCACTCTGATGAGTCCAGCCATCTTGTTCTTCGCACAGGATGCTACTTCAAGGCCTTTTCACTTACAGTTCTCTCTGCCTAGAATGCTTCTCACCAGATAATATAACAGTTCACTCTCTCACTCCCTGACTTATTTTTTCTTTTATCTGTCTATTTGGTTTCTTTCCCACCAAAATGACAGCAACACCAGAGGGCAGAGGTTTTGTTCACTGCTGGTATCTCCAGCGCTCAGCACAATGCCAGGCACACAGTAGATTCTCAATGGACATTTGTCGAATGAATGTGGAGCAAGAAGTTGGGCAGCAGGTGGTTATTTCATCCATCCCTCCACCCCCAGAGCTGGACTCTGGGCCTCCCCACCACCCTGAACACAGTGCCTGGTACATAATAAGAGCTCCATGAAGGTGGCTATAGATTATAGCTATTTCAGACCCCTCTCAACTCCAGGTTAGTTTTCGTTTATGAAAAACTAAATTAAAAGGGGTGGATCCTCCTCTCCAGTAACCTCCAAGACCAGAAGGAGCTGCTTCTTTAACAACCGACTTGGGATGTGAACTACCTCGGTTCAAATCCAGCCTCCCCTGCTCTAGCTGTGTGTCCTCAGGCAAGCTGCTAGAGCATAAGCTTTGGTCCAGGATTAAAAGGTCAGGAGTGAGGAAGGCACTTACCAGCCAGTATTTCTGAATAGGGGAGGGAAGGAGTCTGGAAAGGAGGAGGGGGTTCAGGGGGAGAGGGGCCCAGAGAGGGGAAGGGGTTCAGAGGGAAGGAGAGACTCAGGGGCCTTGTCAGAAGACCAGAGCTCCAGGGGAAGAGTGTGTGTGTGTGTAAGGGGAAACGGGGGAGTCAGAGAAGTAGTCTCGGAATTCAGCCCTGAAGACTGCAGTTCACCAGCGGTGGCAGGCCCTAGGGGAGGCAGAGCCCCTTCTATCCCAGTTTCCTGCAGGCTCCTGTCCCTTGGCAGAGTCCTGCTGTCTCACTTTTGTGCAATGACTGGGAGGCACTCAGACTGGCAGCTTCTGTGTCTCTTTAATATCCTCCAGGCTCATCCAACCCTCACCCACCACCCACCCACTCCCACTCCCAAAGCCATTAAGAGGCGAGGCCCAGGTGCCCTCACCCCCAGCCGAAGGACTAAGGCACCAGGTGGCTGCAGCAGGCCGGCCCAGACACAGAGACGAACAGACAGGGGTCACACTACTGCAGACACAGATAAGCAGAGAGGGCATAGAGGGCAGAAGCAGGGATCAGGCCGCCGTGGAGGCTCTCACAGGCTCTGGGCCGGTCCTGGAGTCGGTGGGAGGCCCAGACAGCCCCCGCAGGAGGCCAGTCGGGGAGGGGGGTGGAGAGGAGCAGGGGGGGGAGAGAGGCGGGATCCTCACTTGCCGCCTTTGCGGGACAGACACCGCGGGAGGCAAGAGAAAGTCTGCTTAACCCGCGCCAGCAGCGGCAGCGGCCCGTGGACTTCCCGGGGCGTCCGCGGCACCAGGCGCTGCAGGGTTCCCTCGGAGGCTGAGGACTGCGGCGCGGGGGAGGCGGCGGAGGACGCGGAACCCTGCCGGCAGCGCTTGCACAGGGGCAACAGCGCCCGCACCTCCTCCTCGTCCCGGAATGGGCTTTCACCGAAGCGCTCCTCCAGCTGCCGGCGAAGCTGGGGTGGGGATGTAGGAGTGTAGGGCTTGGTATCAGGCCACTGGCCAGGTCCCGTCCCCAATCTTCATAGCTTCCGCCCTTCTGAGAGCTTTCCTCACCTCGCTAAGCCCCTCCCCTTCCTGAGCATCCTCTTAGACTCCCTTAGTTTCTATCCCCTTCACTGAGGCCCTCCCATGAGTCCCTTCCCGCTCCCTAAACCCTCTTCCCTTTTGACACTCCATTTTTTAGACCTGCTTAAGTGACTCCCCTGCTTGCACAGTGGGGACCACATTAACCCTTCTTCCTGCACAGCAACTCCATTCACCCTGGGCCTCTTCTTTGCCTGCTTCTTTCCTAAAGCAGCCTTGCAGATAAGTGTCAGATAAGTGTCTGAGTACCAGCCCGCCACCTGATGAAAACTTCCTGAACTTGCTGCTCTGTCTCTGTTTCTCATCTTTTGTTCCCAGAGAGGCCTCAGTTCCTGACATCTCCATATGCCATCTACCCAGTGTGCATAAGAGAAGGAACTGCTTTGGCCTCATCAAGGACCCGGAAGTGAAGTAGGAGATGGGCATTTCTCCCCAAAGGGGCCAAATGTTCAAATGCCTTCAGGTTCCGGACAAGTGGAGCAGGGAGTTCTGGGACCTGATCAAACTGAAGGGTCCATAGTCTGGCCCAAAGGCATTTTCCTTTTTAAATTAAAAAAAGAAAGAAAACAACTGGCTATCCAAACAAAATACACCGAGGGGCTATATTAGCAAAGGGCCATGAGTTTGAGATCTGAGAAAAATCTGCCAGGTCTGAAGCACAGGCTAAAATCTTTCCAATCATTGCTCAACTCAAATGAGAAGAAGAGTCTCCCACCCTACCTCAGCCCCTACCCCAGTCCTTACCTTCCGAGAGCTGCCCCAGCCAAACTCTTCAAGCTGCTGCCTAAAACCCGGGTTGGGGTTGGCAATAGGCCGGGTGGACTTGATGGCTTCAAGCACGTCCCTCCAGCCTAGCCCAGTCACAGTCATCACATATGCCGTCACGATAGTGGTGCTACGGGAGATGCCTGCAAAGCTGGGACACCCCCACCCCCAAGCTTTAAGTAAGACCCAATCTTCTCTGTGCCCCCCAGAACCCCATCCTCACTTCAGCTCTCCCCCACCCTTGCCTTCTGAGCACCAACCACAAGAAATCTGCCAGGACCTGTCTTCCCACATCCAGGCCTGTGCTCATTCTGTTCCCTCTGCTTGGAGAATCCCCCAGGCATTCTCCTACATTAAAGTCCCGAGTGAAACAAACACTTCCCGATCATTTGTTATTTTTCAGATACTGAGGATATAGTGGGGAGTAAAACAGACATGGTCTCTGCTATCCTGGGGCTTAAAGTATGGTTGGGGGAGACAGACACTAACCAGGGAAACAATTACAGATGGTGATAATTACTCTGAAGATGAGTCCAGGGGCTAGGAGATGGTATAGGAAGAGATATTAACCTAGTAGGTGGGGATAAGGAGGATTAAAGGTGTTCCCAAGGAAGTGATATCAAGCCGAGTCCTGAAAGAGGCGTAAGGATTAATAAAGAATGTTCTAGGCAGCTTAGCTTGTAGGAAGACCACGAGGTGGGAGTGTGGTAGATATGAAGAACAGGGAGCTGGCCAGTGCAGCTGGAGTGTGGGAAGGAGGGTAAGAGAGTGAGAGACAGGCTGGCGGGAGTTATTCCTACAGCTAAGACTCCGGAATGGGGTAGGTGCTCAGCAAGAAGTTATGGAATGAATGACATCAACTAGGCCAGGGGTGCCTGGAAAGACTGGGGGGTCCTGTCTCCCAGCCCAGGGTTCCCCACTGCTCTGCACTATTGCCTCAAAGGCCTGGAGGGGAGGAGAGGAAGCCAGAACTATTGGAGGATGTTTGGCTACCTGTGTGACCTCTGTCCATGTCAGCATTCTTTCCCCCATTTTACAGATAAGGAAACTGAGTTTCAGGGAGCAATAGCTATTTGGCCATGGCCACACAGCTGGTAAAGGACAGAGCCCTGATTTGAGCCCCCTATCGGCCTCTATCAGATGAATGGTGGATTGTCAGGCATAGTGACTGCTGGACAAGATCTGTCGCAGGTTCCTCCTTCCCTATAGGATGAGTGTGTGTTCGGGATGAAGGACAGCCACTTACTTCCTCCCACTCTCCTCTTAACTCACCAGTGAACTAGGCAGTTCCCCCCATTTAGGCGGCAACAGTGGATGAAGTTGATACATTCTTTGAAGTGCTTCTTGCTAGAGAAGAAAACAATAGGGTAGAGAGCACTGGGGAGGGGCATGTCTCCTAGGAGTTGTCACCCTCCCCATTTATGGGATGGCAAGAGACAAAGAGCCTGGGGGTCCTCAGTTCAGCTAGCAAGTGCAGTGAGTAGGAGCCAATACTATCACATGAGGGGAAGGGGTGAGAAACAATAATGGTGGTGTTTCAGGTGGTGAGAGAGGCCAGTCATGGCAGATCCCATCACAGAGGCAGGAGCACCTCCCAGTGCATCCTGTGGATCCTATTTTCACGGTGGGGGGTGGTGGTGGTTTATCTTGACCTTTCAAGGAAATGGGTGGGAGGAAACACAGGAGTCTCCCTTCCTCTGGGGTCTGCAATCAGAGCACCTGGGGGCAATGATGGTCAGCAATGGGATTGGCAGCAAGATCCCCAAGGAGCAGAAGTGTCTTATCTGGGTCCCTCCCATGAAGGAGGCACTGCTGCTAAGACGAACAAAAATCCCTCATTCTGAGCCCCCAATACACTCCAAGCCCTGTCCTAGACCCTCAGCCCATGCCATCTGATCTTGGAAAGTCTCCTAGATGCTGATAATGTCCCCATTTTCCCTCTCACAGAGGGGAAGTGATTTGCCCAGGATCATACAGCAAGTAAATGGCAAAGCCTGGCTGGAACCCAGATGTCATAACTCCAAGGTCAGGAATAGAATGAGCCTGATCTTTTCAAATCCGCTGGTGCAGCTGATCCTGTGAGACAGGGTACCTTCTCCCTCTTACACCTGAAGAGACTCAGCTCTGGGAGGTTAAAGGTCTTGGTTAGGGGCATAGGCAAGGGAGTGGCTGAGAAAGAGTCAAACATGAACCTGGAAGACCACCTATGCTAGGGTCCCAGGACAGCTTTTTGGCCTGAGTCCTCTCTGTCCTTCCCCAGACCACCTCCCATCTCCTTCCCACCACCACAAGATGCAGCTGTCTGTCCATCTATCAGTGAATCCCAGGGGACTTACATGTGTACCTCAGGGGTGTCGGCCACTGGGATGCGAAGGTAGGTTATGTCCTGCAAGTACAAAACACACACAGGCAGTGGAGGGCCCCTGCCTGCACCTCTTTACTCCAGCCTTGGCTGCTCAAGCACATTGTGACCCCAGGGTGGTTTCTGCCCCTCTCTAGGCCAATGTTGTCCACTCTGTTCAAAGAGGGTAGATAGCAACTCTGAGGGCCTCCAAGCTCTGACTGTCTGTAATTCTAGAACCTTCTGAGGACTTGATAAAAAAGATTCAAGGACCTTTCTTTTAACTGCTGGGAAAGGGCCACTTGAAGTGACTCCCCTCCAAATGATGATTATAAAATTATGCAGTAAGAAGGGCAAATGAAATTTTTATTTTCTTGAAAAGAAACAAAAATTATGAAAATAAGTTTATAGTTCATGAGTTGTGGTTATAAAACTTTGTGCTAATTATTAAAATAATCAAGGAATGCATTGTCAGTAGTTTTCCAAAACACTTGCTCTGACATCCTTCACTTCATGTGTCACCTTCACAGAAGATCATAAATATGATTTTTGCCCATGTTCCAAGAACCTCATCGCTTTCCTCAAGGACCTCTCTTAATTGTTTGATATTCAAATGGCTCTTTTCAGGAGTCTGGGCCATACTGGCCAGTGGCTAAGGGACCCCCTGCCAGATCCTCAGTTGTTAATGGCTTCATGCAAGAGTCCAGCCTTTCTCTAACTCACTTTCCCTAAGGTCATGCAATCCTGCATCTTTTGCAAGATTGCAGTTTCATTCTGCAACACATTTGGCACTGGATTTGCATGGCATTATCAAACTCTACTAGTAAATTCACTGATGGATGGGGCGAGAGAGATGCTTGTGAGAAGAGGGGAGGGCTGTTGGAGCAGGGTTCATTTTGCAAGCAGTCATTTCCTTAGTAAATGTATTCATGACTTGACAACCTTCCCCACGCAACCTAGTGACTGCATACTTCGATTACTCCAAAACAAGCCTGTACTACAAAGCAAAATCAGACTCCGTCGACCTCGAAATTTCTCCTTAGAATGACACTGAGAATCACAGATTATTGGAGGTTGGTCTTAGAGATCATCAAATCAGACACATGGGGGAAACTAAGGCCAGAGAGGGGAAGGATCCTAACCAAGGTCACATAGCAAATCTGTGATAGACCCTGGTCAGGATCTCAGATCCCCAGTGCCCTTTCCCACCCCCGGTTCTTTCCCTTCAGTGGGTAACGGCCTCTGAATGAATAAGGAAGAAGAGATCCTGTTTATGATTAACTTTGTTATTATATCATCTGTAATTTGTTAAACACCTATTTTTGTGGCTCTTAAGAACTCAGTGAGGTCGGTATTGTTACCAAATTCCCTTTACAGATCAGGCAACGGAGACTCAGAGAGGTGAGAAGTCCTTTGCCCAAGTTTACAGAGAATAAGTGGTGATGTGAACTCCGGCATCCCGGCCTCCTGACTTTACCACACGTGGTCTGGATTTCCTGCTTGCCTCTTTTCTTCCTCTGGGTCATAATATCCACACTGGCTCTTTTCCAGGACTCGATAGTACCAGCACCAACAATTCCAGTGGGGGCCATGCTTTACAGTATGCAAGGCATCTTCCCCATCCCACAGCCCCTTTGCCTCCTCACAACAGCCCCCTGGTGGCAGATAGGACTGAGGGATCAAAGGCCCAGACAGGTGAAGTCACAGCCCTAGGTCACCCAGCAAGACATAGAGCCCAGAATCATCTATTTGGAGTCATCTATTCAGTTAGACAATGGGAAGCCCATGCGGGGCCTTCTTATAGTTCGATGTGAGGTGTCTGGGGCCAGATGGCCTGTGTTCAAATTTCAGCTCCTCAGCTCCCTGGACGTGTAAGTTTAGGCAAATGACCTCTCAGGGCCTCAGTTACCAAATAAAGATCAAATAGGGATGCTAATGTAATACAGGCCAGCTTTTAACCAAATCGTTAGCGTAAGTCAGGAAGTCAGTACAGGACCTGGCGCATAGGTGGGTACGTGATAAATGGGTGCTGTGGGGGGTCTGAAGCCCCCTCCTCATCTTTTTGCAGCCCTGGGATAGGAGTAAGTAGTACCTGCAGCAGAGGCTGGGGTGATTCATGAATGGAGATGATGTGTGTGATCTTATTCCGGCCCAGCTGATCCGGGTCTTTGGCATCTGAAAGAAACAAGAAGCTTGAGCCAGTCTGGCAGGTGTGACTCATATGTACTTGATGGCCCAAGTAAGGCAGGGGCTCCCTGCCCAGCTCTCTTCCTCAACCCACCCTCTCCACCTTGGCTGACCCTCCACCAGCTCCCACTCCTCCACCACCTCCTGTTCCCAGCATGACAGGTCCTGCCACACCCCTAGGCCACAGTTTTGTCTCTGGGGCACCTGCAAGTAACTGCTCAGCATCTCCTCCACCTTGTCCATGCTGTTCTTTCCATCTCAAACACCCTTCCCTGGCATATCCTTGACCCAGCAATTCTATTTCTAGGAATAGTGTCTAGACAAGGGTTCGCTTACACAAAGGCCAAGCATAGAGGGCAATAGTCTCTGCAGAGCTGCTTTTAACAGTAAACACATCAGAAATAGTTAAAAATGGATACAGGCTGAATGTCCATCAAAAGGGAGCTGGATAAAAAATGGTATATTCATACTTGAATACTATGCAGCCACTAAAAAGATTCCTATGGGCCAATGTGCAAGGATGTCCACAGTATATTATTAAGAGGGAAACACGGGTTACAGAACAGCATGCAGAATAGGTTTACATTTTTGTTTTAACTGTTATATCTGTATCTACAAAGAGATATGAAAAATGACCCAGGGGTATGTCGTACACTGCTATCAGTGGTCATCTCTAGGGGCTGGATTTCCAGTGTATAAAAACCTATTATAATCAGAGTAAATAACACATATCCCCTTTTCCTCCATATGTCCACGTCTTTATTCAACACATTTATTGAGTGCTTACTATGTAAGCCTTGGCTGTGCATGGAGGTAGGTGGTCAACTCCATGGCCTCTGCCTTCATGGGGATTCAGACCTTACCTGACCAAATACTCTGAAATCAATGTGGAGTGAGCTGCTGAGGTAGCTCCAGGGAGGAAGGGATAAGGGTTTATGAAAGTGAAGCACCTAAGCCAGTGGGAGACAGGGTGGATAGAGAAGGCCCTGCCCCAGTTCACATGTCCCTTCCTCTCTGACTCCACAGATAGAAGTAACTCCTCCTACCTTGGGTCCCCCAAGCCCCAAACCAGCTTGTCTCTATGGTCTGAGACAGGCAGAGTGCCATTGCCTTGGGACAGTGTGGGTAGTGCTCACCAATGAAGTTTCCGAGGTAGAGTCCAATCTCCAGAACTTCTCCTTTGAGGAGGAGATTGTGGGAGGAAGGGTCCCCAGCTTCCCAGCTGGAAGCAACACCTCCAAACAGACCTCAACCCAGAACCTCAGAGCTAGAAGAGCCCTTAGAGGCGGTGGGCATTGTGCTGAGGGAGAGGCTGAGGCTCAGAGCAGGTGCAGACTTGCCCAGCATCCAGCGTTCTGAGCCCTTTGCACTGGGAACACTATCCACCCATATGCCCTTTAGTCCTTGTGAGCTCTACCCCCACGCCCCCAGCCTGGCATCTCTTCCCTGCCCCCAACCCGAAGCTTGGGCTCCTCTACAGTGCGTGGGTCAGAGCATGAATTGTGGACACAGGCCTGGGACAGGCAGAGTGCCATGGCCTTGGGACAGAGTGGGCAGTGCTCACCAATGAAGTTTCCGAGGTAGAGTCCAGGAAGTACCTATGGGAGAGACAGGCAGGGTTGGGGAAGGTGGGGAGGGGAGCGTGCCCTTCCCACCCCAACAGCTGGGGCCCATAGCACTTCTCTGTCCACAGAGGGTGTCTGGACCTCAGGACTCGAGGAGCACTCTCTACCCTCTCAGGAGCCTGGACTCTGTGTGAGAGGGCTGGGGAGGGCAGGAGGTAGCACCAAGGGAGGCTGGCTTCAGCAGGGGTGAGAGGAAAGAGGAGGAAGGGATACAAAGAGGGGGATGGGTTGGGGGTGGGCCGGGTGGAGATGTTAAGAGCACAGAGGAGGGGGCAAGGGAAGAGGTAGACTTGCCAGGGTGGGTAGTGGAGAGCTCTGTGGAGGAGGGAGTGGGAAAGCAGGGACAGGATCATGCAGAGGTAGAGGAGGAGAAGGATGAAGAAGCAGCTCCAGAGAGTCCAAGGTGTCAGAGACAAGGGAGGCAGACACACAGAGACAGAGAAAGGGACTCAGAGAAAGACAGAGTCTGGGAGTTACAGGAAACCACAAAAAGATAGCAAGAAATACAGAGTCACAGAAAGAGGTAGAGACAGACTCAGGGAGATAGAGACCTGAGAGAGAGGGAGACATGAACAGAGACACAGAGATATGGAATCAGAGAGAGATACCGCTCCAGAGAGACACACAGAGAGATACAATCTGAGAGTCACAGGGAAACAGATATAGAGACAGATTCGGAGAGAGCCAGAAGGTCAGAGACTGGGGGCCGCGGCCGGGACTGGGGACCGGCAGGTGCGGGCTGCGCGATTCGCCCCCACCCTACCTTGGTCATGCCATTCCCCATGATCCCTGGGGCTGGGGTCCAGGTGCACCCCCAGCTCGCCGCCAGGAGAGCGCTCAGGTCACAGCTGCCCTGATGGCCCAGGCCCGGCGCCTGCAGCCCGGCAGGGAACAGGGGGCTTGGCGTCCGCGGCCCCGCCCAGCCCTGCCCAGCGGCCGCCGCCGCCGCCGCCGCCACTACCCGCTGATGCCCAGCCAAGGAGGGTAATGATGGTGGAGCCGCCGCCGCCGCCGCTGCAGCCTTCACCACCGCTGCCGCAGGCTCCTCCTACCCCCTCGGTCATGTGGGGGCCCCTCCCGTGGGTCGCGGCCGGGGGCTGGACAAAGCCCCAGTGTGCCAGGCCCAGGGCCCGCGGGACAACGGCAGCTTGTTGGGGCCGCGTGGGGCCGCTACCTCCGGAGGTGGGGGCGGGGGCGCTCCCCCCACACTGGCACTGTCAGGCGCCGGCGGGGTCGGGGGCTTAGAGACTCAGATCCTAGTTTCGACTCTGCTTGGACTTTCCTGAGGGTGCTGGGGCAAGGCCCCCAACTCGTTCCGCCTTGGTTTTCTAGCAGAAATGTAATGGGGCTGGACTTTGTCCGCTATGGGTCCTCTGATATTCAGATTTCGTTTGAGTCAGGTAAAGTGGGTAATTTCTTCCTTTTGTAATCTCCTCTCCTACCCTGCTCCCCATGGGCATCCTACTAACCAACCATCCTCTTCTCCAACTCATAACCATCCGTCTTCCCATCCTCCAGGCCATCCATTCACTGGTCCGTCTGTCCAACCGTCTGTCCATCCAACCATCCATCCATCCATCCATCCATCCATCCATCCATCCATCCATCCATCAAACCATTCTTTCGTCCCCTCCTCTCATCCACTTTGGTTTCTATGTGGATGGTGCCATTTGGGTCAGCTCTGCTGGGACCAGGCATACCTGCCTTCAGGGCCCTCAAGAAGTCAGAGGTAAATGTGAGGAGAGGAGAGAGTTGCAGTGGCCTGAGCCCCTTAGAGTAAAGGAGACTACAACGGGATGTAGTTGGAGCAAGAGTCCTGGAAGGTCAGTCTGTAGACCAAGTTTCCAGGTCCTATTCACCTCTGACCTGGTGGGTGGCCCTTGGAGTCACACCTACCCTATCTGTATATCCAGTGTGTTGAGGTGAGTCCTTTCTGCTACTAGGACCAAAATAATTGAGACAAGATATCTCTGATGGGACTGAAATAGAAGCAGCTGAACCAGCTTTGATCATCCAGCCATCACTCCCCTGGCCTCCCATTGACAGTCGTAGGTGACTGTGGAAGGAATGCCAGTACAGAGCCGGTCAGAGGGTCGACAGAACCCATGTGAAACGCAGTGACTAGAGAAAAATAAAACTCTTTCGAGTTTCTTAATTCCTCGAATTCACAGTGTACATGAGGCTGCCTGTCTTGGCTCTGTCTGTGCCCAGTGTTTTCATGAAAACCAAATTATTCAACAAATACTGAGCACCTACTACATGGTAGGTTCTGGAGACATGGAGGTGGATAAAGCAGAGATGGTTCCTACCTTCATTGTCTGAGAGTCTAGACCAGCACTGTACAATAGAAATATAATGTAAGCCACATGTATAATTTAAAATTTTCTAGTAGCCACATTCAAAACGTAGAAACAGGTTGTTAATAATGTGTTATTTAATCCAGTATATTAAAAATATTATTTCAACATGTAGTAAATATTTTAAAATTATTAATGACATATTTTACATCCTTTTTATTATATTAAGTTCTTTAAAATCCAGTGTGTATTTTACATTAAAGAACATCTCAATTAAGACTAGCCACATGTCAAATGCTTCATAGCTATATCTGGCTGGTAACTACATATCGGTCATCTCAGGTCTAGGAAGAAAGGCAAATAAGCAAGTAGACAAATAAAGCACTTACAAATGGTCATAATTTTTCGTGAAGGAAACAAATGTGAGACAGGTAGAATCTCTCTAAATAAGTGACATTTAAGCCGAGACCTGATATGGAAGGACTGAGCTATTTAAAGAGTGGAGAGGTTTTTAGCAGAAAGGATGACGTGGGCAAAGGCTCTGTGATGGAAAAGCTTGGCCTTTGGGAAGAGTCAGTGGGACTGGAGGGGAGGGAGCCATAGGGAGGTGGTAAGAGTGAGACTGAAGAGGAGAGTGGAGACTGAGGGTGCAGGACCATGTATGTCCATGATTGGAGGTTCAGCGTTTTCTCTTGCATGATGGAAAGCCAATGGGAAAATTTAACTGGGAAAGCCATGTTATGTTATCTGATGTACATCTTAAGTCCATCCCTTTGGCCCCTAGATGGAGTGTTGATTAGTGAGGAAAAGCAGGGAGGCCAGTTAGGTTACTGTGGCAGCTCAGACAGGAAATGAGCCCTGGTACAAAGTGGGAGCTGAGAAGCTGGAAAGAAGGGGACAAACTCAGCACATATTCATATTTTTTGCAGTGCAGCTGACAGGATTTGCAGATTGATTGGATGTGGGGGGAAAGAAATGAGTTCTAGCAC
>NW_011889169.1:1152896-1157978 GCF_000151845.1 Pteropus vampyrus
AGGAATGCCAGTACAGAGCCGGTCAGAGGGTCGACAGAACCCATGTGAAACGCAGTGACTAGAGAAAAATAAAACTCTTTCGAGTTTCTTAATTCCTCGAATTCACAGTGTACATGAGGCTGCCTGTCTTGGCTCTGTCTGTGCCCAGTGTTTTCATGAAAACCAAATTATTCAACAAATACTGAGCACCTACTACATGGTAGGTTCTGGAGACATGGAGGTGGATAAAGCAGAGATGGTTCCTACCTTCATTGTCTGAGAGTCTAGACCAGCACTGTACAATAGAAATATAATGTAAGCCACATGTATAATTTAAAATTTTCTAGTAGCCACATTCAAAACGTAGAAACAGGTTGTTAATAATGTGTTATTTAATCCAGTATATTAAAAATATTATTTCAACATGTAGTAAATATTTTAAAATTATTAATGACATATTTTACATCCTTTTTATTATATTAAGTTCTTTAAAATCCAGTGTGTATTTTACATTAAAGAACATCTCAATTAAGACTAGCCACATGTCAAATGCTTCATAGCTATATCTGGCTGGTAACTACATATCGGTCATCTCAGGTCTAGGAAGAAAGGCAAATAAGCAAGTAGACAAATAAAGCACTTACAAATGGTCATAATTTTTCGTGAAGGAAACAAATGTGAGACAGGTAGAATCTCTCTAAATAAGTGACATTTAAGCCGAGACCTGATATGGAAGGACTGAGCTATTTAAAGAGTGGAGAGGTTTTTAGCAGAAAGGATGACGTGGGCAAAGGCTCTGTGATGGAAAAGCTTGGCCTTTGGGAAGAGTCAGTGGGACTGGAGGGGAGGGAGCCATAGGGAGGTGGTAAGAGTGAGACTGAAGAGGAGAGTGGAGACTGAGGGTGCAGGACCATGTATGTCCATGATTGGAGGTTCAGCGTTTTCTCTTGCATGATGGAAAGCCAATGGGAAAATTTAACTGGGAAAGCCATGTTATGTTATCTGATGTACATCTTAAGTCCATCCCTTTGGCCCCTAGATGGAGTGTTGATTAGTGAGGAAAAGCAGGGAGGCCAGTTAGGTTACTGTGGCAGCTCAGACAGGAAATGAGCCCTGGTACAAAGTGGGAGCTGAGAAGCTGGAAAGAAGGGGACAAACTCAGCACATATTCATATTTTTTGCAGTGCAGCTGACAGGATTTGCAGATTGATTGGATGTGGGGGGAAAGAAATGAGTTCTAGCACAATTCCTGGTTTTCCTGCCTTGAAAATCACTGTCTGTGCCACAGAAGTGAAAGCAGGGTTATTCATACATTCAACAAATGTTTATTGGGCACCAGGTTATAGATGAAAAATTGCACCAAAGATGAGCTGATGTCTGACTTGCATTTCCCAGAATGTCCCACCCAATGGATGACATAAAGAAATGCTGATTAATGGGCCTAAAGACTAGTCCCTCATCATGGCCCTGTCCTTAGCAGCTCTGTGAACGTGGGCAAGTGACCAAATGCCCCTGGGTCTTTTTCCTTATCCGTAAAGGGGCAATTATAACAGCCCTTTGAACTACTACTTGGTTGTTGGCAAAATAATGAAATCACAGGTAATGAAAGAATTCTATCAGATTAAAAGACCTGGAAAAAACAGCAGATATAGTTATTAGATTTAACACATTTAATATCTATGAAGTGTTCAGCCTTTGAAAGTGTTAGTTGTTGCAAAGCCAGTTTGCCTTAAATAAGTCATGAAGTGAATTGTTTCATAAAACAAATAATAAAAAGATACTAAAAATGCAGGTCTCACCTTGTCATTTCCTTGCTTAAAATCCTTTAGCGGTTCATTGTTGTAGGCAAAATAATGGTTCCCGCAAAGATGCCCATGCTCTAATTCCTGGAAATTGTGAATATGTTATGTTAAATGGGAACGGGGAACTAGGGTTGGAATTAAAGTTGCTAATCAAATGACCATGAAATGGAAAGATTATCCTGGATTTTGGGGGCAGGCCCAATGTAATTACAAGAGCACTTATAAATGAAAGAGGGAGTCAGAAGAATAAAGTCAGAGAGAATGTGATGACAGAAGCAGAGGTCAGAGTGGCACAATTGCTGGCTTTGAAGATGGAAGGGGGCCATGAGCCAAGGAATGCAGGTGAAAAAGCAAGGAAACAGATTCTCTTAGAGCCTCCAGAGGCACTAGCCCTGCTGACATCCTAATTTTAACCTAGTGAGACCCACTTTAGATTTCTGACCTCAAGAACTGTAAGCTAATATTTGTATTGCTTGAAGTCACTCCATTTGTGGCAATGACAGCAGCAATACGAACCTAATACACTTACTAATGTCCTTAGGAAAAAGTCTAGCTTGCTTAGCATGGCACACAAGGCCTTGTGGGATCTGCTTCTGCCATTGTGACCTTGAACAAATTTTTTAATTTCCATAGGCCTTAGTTTCATCATCTGTAAAGTGAGGAGGAAAAAAATCACTATTAGGTCTGTAATGAGATTAAACGAAAGGACATATTAAAAGTACCTTGTAGAGAGACCGGCACATCATTATTATTATTGTGGAGCAATTGACAGGGAGTTAGGAGGCCTGAGTTCTATTCCCTTCACTAGGGCTCTGTTTCCATATTTGTAAAAAAAAAACAAAACAAAACAAACAAAAACATACAGATTTGGCAGCCTGATCTCTCCTCTCTTCTCCACCCTTTCCTGGTCAGTGATCTGCATTCACTTCCTCAAACACGCTTCACACTCTCTTACTTCTGATGCACATGCTATTCCCTCTGCCTGGAATGCTCTTCCCATCCCCTGTGCCAGGGTAACTCCCATTTCCTCTTGGAAGTCTTTGCTGACCCCAACTAGAGTTGGTTAGACCCCACTGTTAGGCATTTCCAAAGCATCTTACATTTCCTCTATCATAGTACTGATTTTCTTTCATTACTATAGCATGTGAATATTTTTTATTTGGAAAAAACAAAAAAACAATCCAGATAAGAATACTTTGACCTATTTACTTCAACTGCGTTGTTTAAATAAAACAAAGCATTCCAAATAAACTTGAAGTAGTTGAAGTTCGCTTTTCTCTCTCCTCTTCCTTCACTCTCTCCCCAGAGGCAACCACGATCGTTGAATTCTGCGTGCCGCTTGTCAGTCTATATTTTTGAAATTTTAATACCTATATACCCATAAACATATAGAATATACTTTTGTGTGCTTATAATTAACACAAATTGTAATCTTTAAAAATATTTATCATCTTACAACTTTCTTTGATTCACTCAATAATAGGTTTTGGGGATATTTCTTTATTCATATAAATCTGAATTATTTATCACTCTAGTACTTTGTTATTAAAATATACCCCCATCTGATTCATCCATAACCCTACTAATGGACATTTAGATAGTTTTAATATTTTCCACTATTATAAAGAATGTTGCAAAAAACATCCTTATACATATGATCTATGCACATATGTGAGTATTTCTTTAGGAAAGGTTGTCACCTTACACATTAGCAGCAAAATGATAGGTAGTCCATGAGATGTAGAGTTGTATTAGGAGAACCTATATGTGCAGTAGTGCAATTGGCAAATTGTAAGGTGTGTGCATTTTCAGCTTTACAAGATATTGCCAAATTGCCTTCCAAAGTGTGAGTGTGCCAGCAGCACATAAAGATTCTCGTTTTCCAACTTGCTCACACTTGGCATTGCGATGTTTTTATTTTTATCTAGCTGGATTTAAAATCATATGTTATAATTGTTTTGATTTATATATCTCAATTTGCTTATTGGCTATTCAAGTTTCTTCTGCCGAATGTTCCTTATGCATATCTTTTGCCCATTTTTCTTTTCTTTTGTAAGTTGGGGGGGAGTCTTTTTCTTAATTGTCTGTAGAAATTCCTTGAGTATTAGTCCTTTGTTATATATGTTACAAATATTTCCTCCTAGTCTGTAGCTTGTTTTTTAATCTAATTTACAATTTATTCTGTTATATGGCAGTTTAAATTTTGAGAGAGTCACAGATCAGTTTTTCTTCTTTATGAGTTGTGCTTTATTATTGCTTATCTAACTCCTTCCCCACCCTGAGAGCATAAAAATATTATATGTATGCACATATATTTCTAATAGTCTGAAATATTTGTTAGCCATATTTATTCTTTAATTAATTTGAATTAGGCATCTATTTTTCACTCCTATGGAAAGTCAGTTTCTTGGTGTCATTTACTGAGTCTTCCATCTTTTCCGCACTGATCTATGATGCCGCCTCTATTGTACATCAACACACACACACACACACACACACACACACACACACTCACACACACACACACACAGTTTCTAAGATTCCCATTGTATTCCATTGATATTTGCCTCTCCTTGCATCATACTGGGACTTGATAGGCAGAGAAATATCTCCTGCCCCAACATATACACTTTCTTGTTTTGGTTTGACAAGGGCTCTCAAAAATCCTGACTGGATTTGGGAAAATACACATCTTTATGAGTCTTCCCATCCACGTATATGGTATATCGTTCAATTTATTCAGGACTTCTTTAATGCCCTTCAGTATTTTGCAATTTTATCTATGAAAATATAAACACAGGGGCAGATGCTTGTTGGTTTTGTTCATTGCTGTATATCCTCAGAGTTCAGAATGGGACATGACAGAGAGTAGATGTTTCATAAGAATTTGTCATTTAATGAAATGTCTTGCATACGTTTTGTTAGACATATTCCTACATAACATATTTTTGTTGCTATAAAACAACAAAAAATTAAAAAAAAATAGTTTCTAATCGGTTATGGTTGGTACACAGATCCTGCGGTAGTGCGGAAGTGAGGCGGGGAAGGACAGGGAGCCAGTACAGGGTGCAATGGCAAATAAGTTGCCACTTCAGGTTATACTCAAGAGACAGGATCAGATTTGTGTTTTAAAGAGCTCTTTGACTGCAGTAAAGAGAATAAACTGGAATAGATAGGGCAAGAGTGGTAACTAGTAGACTGCTCAGGTGGCTACTGTAGGCAGTCATCGAGGTGAGTCCTGGCATAGAGTTGGTGCCTAATAATTAGAATGTGACTAGGAGAGAACAGAAGTGACTGGCTG
>NW_011889169.1:1158028-1171235 GCF_000151845.1 Pteropus vampyrus
AAAATATAAACACAGGGGCAGATGCTTGTTGGTTTTGTTCATTGCTGTATATCCTCAGAGTTCAGAATGGGACATGACAGAGAGTAGATGTTTCATAAGAATTTGTCATTTAATGAAATGTCTTGCATACGTTTTGTTAGACATATTCCTACATAACATATTTTTGTTGCTATAAAACAACAAAAAATTTAAAAAAAATAGTTTCTAATCGGTTATGGTTGGTACACAGATCCTGCGGTAGTGCGGAAGTGAGGCGGGGAAGGACAGGGAGCCAGTACAGGGTGCAATGGCAAATAAGTTGCCACTTCAGGTTATACTCAAGAGACAGGATCAGATTTGTGTTTTAAAGAGCTCTTTGACTGCAGTAAAGAGAATAAACTGGAATAGATAGGGCAAGAGTGGTAACTAGTAGACTGCTCAGGTGGCTACTGTAGGCAGTCATCGAGGTGAGTCCTGGCATAGAGTTGGTGCCTAATAATTAGAATGTGACTAGGAGAGAACAGAAGTGACTGGCTGTGTCACCAACTCATCGACTGACCAGGTGACTTAGTGAGGGAAGAGTAAGGAAACTTAGAACCATTGCATTTACCAAAAGCTAGTAACTTTTCAGACTCAGCGCTCTTAAGTCAAGCGAAGTGCAGTTTGGAGGGGCGCTAGGCAGTGAATGCCCGAGGCAGGCAGCCAGTCTCTGGCCAGGAGTGCCCCAGGGTCGCGGAGGCGTGGAGCTGAGAGAGAAAGGTTCAAGGAGTAGAAAGGTCTGGGCGTGCAACGACTCCAGTGACTCAGCTGTGTCTACGGCACCGAAAGGTGCTCTTGGCTCATCCAATCAGAGCGGCGGATCCGGGCGCCTTCTCCGTCTCCTTGGTAACAGGACGCACAGACTCGCGCGGGGCAAGGTGGCGGTTTGGCTCGGGCCCTGGGAATCGTGTCATGTCGCGACCAAAGGTAGGAGTGCTGCCAGGTTCAGACGCTTTCATCGACTCTAGAGGGAAGGAGGGAAGCCGCGGAGGGATTCAGGATCGTGGTGGTCCTCGCGGAGGGATTCCTTATAGAGTGGGAGAAAATTATGAACCTGGAGAAAATTTTATGAACCCGGAGAAAAGACTAAAAGTTCTGGCATGCCGCGCGCCCACAGAGCCTCTGAACAAGTCAAAGGAACCAGACTCGCTGGCGGGCAATTTATAAAATTCTGGGATTCTACACCGGTTTCTGTGACCCCGGGGGAAGCACAGAATTTCACATTTTCTGATTTGGAAAAGCTCTTAAATATCTATTCATCCCGTCAACCACTTGCCTACCTATTCATCGATTCATAATCCATCCAGCCAAAAAAAGCTAAGTAGTGCCTTTTCCCAGTCGAGCCCAGTACTGGCCGGGGACACAGAAGTGAATCAGGCAAGCCTCAACCCTCTAGCAGTGCAGAGGTCGTCTCCCCCATTTTAAGAGTAGGGAAAATGAGACCCAAAGAAGGGAAACGAATTACTCTAGAATCCACTTTCCTCACCCCCAACCTGTTTCTTACCCCATATTCCAACTCTCATGCATGGCACCCCTGTTTCTTTAATTCTCTCTCGCAACAAAAAAGGAGTGAGTACATTGGGCCTACCCAGATAATCCAGAATAATCTCTATTTTAAAGTCAGTTGATTAGCAACCTTAATTCCACCTGCAGCCTTAATTTCCCTTTGTCATATAATGTAACATATTAGGTCCTGGGGATTAGGACATGCTTACCTCATACTATCATCAATTAAAAATGAAATTTAAAAAGTAGCATATACAATATCACAAAGTCAAATATCTATGAAAAAATTAATTAAAAACATTCAAGATACTGAAAACTAGAAAACATTGTAGAAAGAAATTAAAGAAGACTTAAATTAATGGAGAGAGACAGTATTCATGGATTACAAGAATCAATATTTTATAATGTCACTTCTTCCCAAAATGGTCTATAGATTTAATGCAATTCCAATCAAAATCCCAACATGCTTTTTTTATAGCAATAAGCAAACTGTTTCTAAAATGTATATAGAGTGCAAAGGACTCCAAATTGCAAAGACAAGCTTGAAAAAGAAACAAAGTTGGAGGACATGCTACCTGATTTTAAGATTTACTAGAAAGCTACAGCAATGAAGACTGGTAGGGACATAAGTATAGACAAATAAGTAAATAGAACTGACCCACATATACAGTCAATTGAATTTTGACGGAAGTGCCAGTGCAATTCAGTGAGGAAAAGCTTTTCAACCAAAGACTTTGGAGCAACTAGATAAACATATGGAAAATGGAATCGAAAACATGAGGGAATGTAAAAGGTAAAATAAAAAAAGATTGGGACATATGGTTTACTGTAACACTCAAAATCTCCCCCCCTCCAAAAAAAAAAAAGATTATGTCACTTAACTAGTGCTGGGGAAGTTGTGTGTGTAGGGGGGCTTGAATGGATTAATGGGATAAAATTTCACTTGCTTTTGTGGGCGAGCTTACTTTTGCCTGTTTGTAAAGCAGTATCTTCTATTCCCCCTCCACCACTCTTTGAGGGATAGGATGGTATGATAGGCAGAATTCTGGATGGCCCTCAAGATTCCTAGCCCTAGTGTGCACACCTAGTATAATTCCTTTTCCTTAAGTGTGGGTGGAGCCTGTGAATTTGATGGGATAGTTACTACCATAATTACGATAGGTTGTTTAAGACTCCATTGTGGCTGAGTTGTAGAGAGGAGGGTTGGAAGTCAGACGAAATGTTCCTTCTGGCCTGGAAGAAAGCAAATTTTCAGTACTCTATAGGAGCAGAAAGCAGTCCCCAGCCAATGGCTGGCAAGTAAATAGAGATCTCAATCCTACAACCCCAAGTAACTGAATGCTGCCAAACAATCTGGATGACCTTGGAAGAGGACTCTAAGCCCTGGATGAGAACAGTAACCCAGGCCATCACCTTGATTGTAGCTTTGTGAGACCTGAGCAGAGGATCCAGCTAAGCCATGTCCAAACTCCTGGCCCATGGAAACTGTGAGATACAAATTTTCACTGTTAAAAGCCATTAAGTTTGTAGTAATTTGTCATGCAGTAATAGAAAGCTAATGCTAATGGCAGGTCTGTCTAGCTGCAGAGGTCATCTTGCACAAGACCAGTTCTGATTTTTTTTTTCATACCTGCCATTAAGGATCAGTCTTACCAGGGCTGAGGGCCAAGCTGTTTTAGATATGGTAGAAGCAGAAAAAAAACAACCACCCTTTGAGGATTTGAAAGGTCCAATTTGGGTGGAATAAATTGACTTTGTTTTGAGTCTTTGACTTAGCCTCCTCCTGGATCATGGATCTAATCAAACATTCAAGGTTAGAGTAGAGGGTCCAGATCCTTCTCACAGAGCCTGGCGAGCTCAGCCCTCAAAACTGAGGTTCAGGATTGGACCCTTGGAGCGTTGAAAACTAGATATTCATTCTACTGGTCATGCCTGTGGAGCAAGCCTATAGTGGGGTGGGCCATGGATACTTAAGGGTTCACTCCAAGGACCAAGTTGCTGAGCTCAGAGAGACCAATGAGAACTTGGCCAGGCTGGGCCTTCCTGTCTCAGGATCAATGCAATGTCAAGTCTGATGGTTTGAGCATTTAAATATCTGCAGTAAGTTGACCTGGTAATACAAGGCGGATATGCAACATCAGTTACATCACTTTCCTTTTTTCACTGCAGATCCAAAATTACAAGGGCCATGGATTATCAAAGGGAAAAGAGCGGTGAGCGGTCCCACCCAAACCAATAACACAGAAATAACTTCCTTCCTTCCTTCCTTCCTTCTTTCCTTCCTTCCTTCTTTCCTTCCTTCCTTTATTTCTTCCTTCCTTCCCTTCATCCATCCCTCTCTCCCCCTCTTTTTAATAATCAGGATGATAATAATAATAATAATTATTATAAATAATTATTGAGCATTTACCATGCGCCAAGCCCTGGGCTAGTCACTTTACCTGTATTATCTCATTGAATCCTTACCGCAGTCCTTTGAAGTAGATGCTATTATTGTGTCCATTTTACAGATGGGGCAACTGAAGCTCAGAGAGGCTAACTAACTTGCTCAAGACCATAGGATCAATTAGTAGCAGAGCTTGTTGGACTCCAGGGCCCATATTTTATCTAACTATGCTCTCCTGCCTCCTTCAACAACCAAGTGAAGTTGACTTGCTAACTCAAATGTCAACTCCATCCTGATTCACTGCTTCATCCTGCATCAATAGCCAGCACCTCTTCAGACTTCCTAAACAGAATCCACTTGCACAAAGCAGGAGTGAGCAAAGGAGACTTCACTGAAAATTTTTGTGGGAGTTACAAGAGGTAGTTGACTTTATACACACCATGGCGAATATTGTAGATATTTCAATTCTCTATTTCATTAGATATTTCTGTTCTCTCTTCAAGTCCCTCCTGGCTATACCACCACTAGGGAGGGCATGTGTGGTCTTCTGTCATGCAGCACCCATCTTCTTTGCATTCTTTCTCTTCATACTGACTCTATCCCATCAATTTCAAATCGCTTACTCTTTTATGGAGCGAAGTTCAGCTCTGTTCCAGATCCTAGCCCTAAACTTGCACAAACCTACTCCTACCCCAACAAAACAAAGAGCATTTTAGTTAACAGGTGGGACAGGACCCACCCGTCTGTTTTATTAGGGTTGATATCAATTAGAAATGTGTTTAGCTACAAGTAACAGGAAACCCAACTAATAGCTGGTTTTAAAAATTGGTTTTCTTTATGTAACAAAGAATCTGGAGGGCTGGTGCAGTGGTTCAGTGGTGTCAGAGCTAGTGTCTCTGTGATCGTCTTGACCTTTTCTTTTATGGACACCGAGTGGCTGCTTCAGCTCTAGCCTTCATTGGAGAAGGAAAACCCAGTTCTCTCTCTCTCTTTCTCTCCCTCTCTCTCTCTCTCTCATCTAAAGGACAAAAACTTCCAGGAACCCAGCCTCTTTAGCAATCTTATGCTTTTATCTCATTGACAAGAATTGTGTCACATGGACACCCCTAGCTGCATGAGTGACTAGGAATACAAGTTACATAAGTGACATTATACTGTTATTTTTCTGCACCCTGTTTTTATCGCACACAATCATATTTTCAGTATTTATCATGTTGGTGCATGTAGCTCTGGATAAATTTAATCACTATGTGTGTTCCACTGTATACCGCAAGTTATTGATCTATCTTCCTATGGAAAGGCACTTAGGTTGTATCTTAGTATTAGTTTCCTCCAGAAGCTGACCCCGAGACAAGGATGTGAGGGCAAGTTGTTATTCAGAAGGTAATACCAGTAAGCATTGTCAGGGAAGTGGGAAAGTGAGACAGCTAAGGGAAGGAAAACAAAAAAAGATGCACTATTGGTAGGTTATTGCTGGGTAAGTGGGGTTTAATCTCACTGGAGATTCCTAGGATATAGCATAAAATGCACCTCAGACTTAACCCAATTGAGTGATGAAAGAGCTGGAGAGTTTATCCATCAACTTATTGGTTATATGCTGTTGGGGGAGGGCAGTTAATTCCCTGGTATTTCAGATGCTCCATGCACTGGCTGGCACACTCTGGGAGCCAGAAAAGCCCTCAGGCAAAGAGCTGCAGGTGCTGGCAGTGGAAAGCTCTCTGATTGCATGCACAGGAGTAGTGAATGCCCAAAGAATAAGGGAAGATCACCAACAGTGCGTGCTGCAGGTTAGTTCCATAAAAAAAATATTAACAGTTACAAATGAACATCCTTGTACATATATTGCCTAGTACGCATTAGGGTATCCATCTAGGGTGTAGAGTCAGGATGGAATTGCTGGGTGCAGAGTATGTGCATGCTTAGCTGTACTAAATACTGCCATGTGGCTCTCCACACTGCCTTCACCAGCAGAGGAGGAGTTTCCATTTTAGCGCAATGTTGCCAAAACTTGGACTTTGAGATTTTTGCCAGTCTAATGTGTATGAAATAGTATCTGATGGTTTTAATATGCCATATTGCTCTCTAAAAGTTTACCCAATTTATACTCCCATCAGCATTGTAGGATAATTATCAATCCTCCACATTCTTGCAAACACTTGGTATTTGTCTGATTTTAAACATTTTATTTTTACATCTGGGATCTACGAGGCAGAAAAGAAATGCAGAGAATTCACCGCCATGCTCTTCCTTGGGTCCTGAAGTCTCTCTCTGGTCTGCCTTGTTCTGTCCACCTTATAGAGTCTTCTTTTGTTTGTTTTATATAATGTTTCGGGTTTTAGTTGTACTTGTAGGAAAAATCGGGAAAAGTACATCTGCTTCACCATCCCTAATGAGTGCCAGAGAAAGGGATTTGCAAGTACTTATCATTAAATATAAGGATTAGGCAAGGCAGCCAGATCATGCCTGGCACATAGTAGGCACTGAATACAATGACTGCTGTTATTTTTCAATGATCCAAAGATTTTATAATTCTCAATTTGATTATTTTAAGTGTTGCCTGCTATGATGCTAAGTTCTGATATTCAGTAATTCTACTTCTTGGCATTTCCAAGTATGGAACTTGGCTCTTTTTCCTTCTCCATTTTTTCTGTCCTTGAACCATCCTAGTAAATAGTTTATCCTCAGCAAGCATTCTGTTGCCTTGTGTTTCAGAGAACAGAGAGCATCGATCCGGTTCAAGACTACTCTTATGAATACTCTCATGGATGTCCTTCGCCACAGGCCAGGATGGGTGGAAGTAAAGGAGTAAGACACCACCTCCACCCCCTCATCCCTCCTTCCCTTTGTCTCACAGGTCCTTGTTTCCTGTCATTTTTCTCCCAGTTCCCCTGGGTGGCTACTGGGATTTGTCCCAATTTGGCTGTGACAGGGGCCAACAGTTATTTAGTACTCACAACGTGTCAGGCACATCGTTGATGCCACCTCTGTCTTATTTAAGCCTTACAACCATCTAGCAAGATACGATTATGTTCAGAGGTATTAAGCCAATACAGAGGTATTAAGGTCACACAGCACGTAAGTGGGATTCAAACCCAGTTTAGTTTGACACTTCCACAGAGTCGCAGGCTCATCTACATTCTTTGTCTCTCTGTAGAAACAAGGAATGCAGCCATTATAGACCAGCTGGCTTGAATCCTCCGGTGATGGCAGGTCCAGGTGAAGGGCTGCTCTTTCCTGGCCACTTACTAGTTCTGTGACCTTGAACAAGTTATTTAACCCTTGAGCCAACACTTTTTCTTCTATGCCAGGCCCTGGAGATACTGAGATGAACAAGCTTACAATGCCTGGCACATAGTAGATGCTAATATTAGTTACTAGGGTTAAGGTTTAGATGCATGTTACAGAGACTCCAAGTAAAAGAGGCTTTGACACACTAGAAGTTTACTTACTTCTCCCATTGAAGTCAAGATGTAGGCTGTTCAGAGATGGTATGGAAATGTGGGGCTCATCTGCTTGTCTTTCCACGCTGCTATCCCTTGAGTGAGGCCTTCGTTCCCATGGCCTGAGGTGAAGCTCCAGCCTTACATGCACACTCCAAGAACAGTAGCTAGGAAGTGGCAAGAAAAGGCATGCTCTGCCCTTGAAAGACATAACCCGGAAGTCCCTCCCATTTCACTGGCCAGAACTTATCCATGTGGCCACACCTAGCTATAAGGGGATCTGGAAAATGTAGTCTTTATTCTAGAAAATGTGGAAATTTTCTCAGGTAAATGTTGGGAAATCTATTATTGTATAAAAAGAGAAGGATGGGTATGAGGGGTGAGGGCAACCAGCTTCCCTGTTATGATGCTCAGTAAATATTGGTTGCATAACAATAGCTAAGGCTGCTAGACACTCTTCAGTAAGACATCTTTAACATGAATGACATCTGAATCATCCAGCAAACCTTCCAGAGGGGTGCTATTATCGTCCCCATTTTACTGATGAGAAAACTGGACACAAAAGAGTAAAACATGCCATGTTTGAGGTCACTCAGCTTGTAAGGGCTTGGGCTAGGATTTGCACCTAGTCTGTCTGTCTGCAGAGTCCCAGGGTCATCTCTGCCCTATTTTAGCAGCCTCTCAATGAATGAAGGAACAAATGAGCCAGTGGATGAATACATGATTCCCGCTGCCTGGTGTAAAGTAGGATGTGGAGAGAGGGGTTGGGGATGAATTAGAGGAGAGTGAAGTGACTAGCAGGTGAAGGTAGCGTATAGGAAAGGGCTCTGTCCTGACCTGCTGTGTGACCTAAGGCCACCCCCTGCTTCTCCTCAGCCTTGCTCTATGGTCAGGTGGAAGAGGGTCTGAGTGTCTGGTGCTGATGGTATGGTAGTCCATGAAGAAGTGTGCTCCATGCCTGATCCCAGATTGCCTCAAGAGTCCTCAAATCAGAAAGGATCAGAGGCCAGGACCTTTATACCAGACATGGCTCCATGAACACGAGACTTCATCTCTTAGGACCTTACCTGAAGTCTAATATTTCTAGGTAGAATGAGGTCTCGGTTCAGACCATCAGCCTGTCAAGAGTTTGGAACAGATGTGGCCAGAGCTATCTCTTCTCTTGCTTCCCACTAAGAAAGCTGACGTGACGCCTGGAACAGCAGCAACCATCTTGTGATCTGTAGGTGATGAGCATGAGGACAAGTTAAGGATGACAGAATGGGGAGGTAGAAGGAACTTGGATCCCTACTGCCCTTGTCGATCAGTTTAATGTCTTTCTGGGTAATTTAAGAGCAACTTGACTATGATAATCAAGAAGCTGGTGTGCAAATGACTGAACTTTCAAAATCAGAAAAGGATTCAAAATCTGCACCACAGTCTATAAGGCCCTGCTTTATTGGGCCCTACCATACCCTTTAGCATCATCCCTGATCTCTCTCCTTCCACTCTGGATTTTCTTCACATCCTTGAATATGCCTGTTCCAACCTCAGGACTCACTGCCTGCCCTTCCTTCTCCTAGAACCCTCTCCCCACTGCTCTTGACCTGGCTGCTGCTCCCTACCCTTCAGACCTCAGTTGAAATATCACCTCCACAGAGGGGCCTCCACCCAACATAGGTCCCTCAGCTACCCTGCCTCATGGCCTTCTTCTGAATTACTTGTGGCACATTTCACAATTCCTCATTATAGAGTTATTTGTTTCCTTGATTATTAATCTTCACCGGAGTATTGTATAGACCACCTGGCCAGTTTTGGTTCCTCCTATATCCTTGTACCCAACAATGCACCCAACATTGTCTCTGACACTAAGACAACCTCAACACATATATGTTGGGCAAGTGAATGGATAATACATTATTTATTCATTTATCCATTATTTACTCATTCATCTGAAACAAAAGATTGTTGAAAAAGCAAGTTGTGAAAGGAAACAATCAGAAGTGGTTCTAACTACAGAACTTGAATTCTGGAGCCTGATGGTCTGAGTTCAAATCCTGCCTCTGCCATTTACTAGCTATATAAACTTGGGTGAGTTCCTTAATGTCTCTCTGACTAAGTTTCCTCATCTGTAAAATGGGCTTAATAACAGAACCTAACACACTTAGGACTGCTATGAGAATCAATAAGTTAATACTTGTAAAGTATTTAGAACAGTCTCTAGCACATGGTAAGCAATAAATGTTAGCTATTAGAAAGTTTAAAAGCATGCCAAATAATGTCATGTTCTATATATGGATATACACATATAACATGTATACATAGGTAGGCTATAAAAACACTCACAGAAACGATACACACCAAATTCAGGCTAATGACCTGGGAAAGGAGAGGTAATAGAATCAGGCAGGAATATACATGAGGCTTCAGTTACATCTGTAATTTTTTACTTAAAAAAATTAGAAGCAGTCATAGTGGCATTGTTTTATTTCTTGCCACATCTTTTTCAACCACCTCTTCTCTACACCTCAGCTCTGATATTGGATTTGGTAGATGGGTCTGGTTTCCTATCCCCCTCTCCTTGGCATGGTAGTGAAGAAGTCAGGCCTGGGTGTGAATCCTGGTGCTGCTATGTCCTAGGTGAACAAGGCTGACCTCGTCATAGGGCTCCAGGCATGATCATAGTCACTTTCAGGGCTGCTCTGAGGATTCAGTGCGAGGAGGGCCTTTTGAACCATGTTACCCAATTCTACTGCTTGGTAATGTGGGCTGGGAAGCGGGGTGGCAGCTCTGATGCTTCCAGGACCCAGGCAGGTAACACGATCAGATGAGGTTGACATGGGCTATAGAGAGTGGTAGGGACTGTGATCTGGAGAGAGTGTTTCCCTGTCTGATGTAGTGGCCGCTCCTCAGTCTTGCCAATAGGTGCCAGGTGGCATCTGGGCTCAGTTGAAGCCAGCAGTCCGGAGTTTTGTGTGATCATATCTCTAGTTTTCACTCTGGCCTAACAAAGCAAGTTGTGGTCAGCAACCGCCCATAGCCACCTCCTTGAGACTCCTGATAAACACACTGCTACTTACCCCTCAGCTGTACCTCCCTCGGCCCCAGACCCCCGGCAGGTCTGAGGTCTCTGGTCATGACCTTTGTCTCACCTCACCCCCAGTGAAGGAGAGTGGGATTTCTACTGGTGTGACGTCAGCTGGCTCCGGGAGAACTTCGACCACACCTATATGGACGAGCACGTGCGGATCAGTCACTTCCGAAACCACTATGAGGTGAGCAGGGTGGGCCGAGAGGACTGAGTCAGCCAACTCATGTTACTGGGTGTGGCGATGAACAGGAACTAGTTTGGGTTACAAGGACTAGAATGAAAAGTGTAAGGGAATTTGGAGCACATGCCAGATGGGGACTATGTGCATTAGATATATGATGAGCTAACTAACTAGTAAGAGGGAGCAAGGGCCCAAGACCTCAGGAACAGGCCGTCTTGGGGTAGAGACGGAGGTCACGGGCTGGTTGGTGTTTCCGCACTAGAGATGTGAGGGGCAGGCAGGCTTGGGAGTCCGAGGGCCAAAGGAGCAGGATGCTTGAGTGATTATGGTCATTTTAGGGTAGAGACAAGTTAAGCAGTTTGGAGTCTAGAGATGGGGGAGGGAGGTCCAGTGGGAACCAGACCACAAAGGTGGGACTGGAGGAGCCAGTGATGGGAGATTTTAAAAAGTAAGTGCAGCTTAGTCATTAGAAGCTGTGCTGCCATCAGCTGGTAGCTCTGGGCAACAGACTTAACCTTTCTAAGCCTCGGTTTCCTCACCTGTAAAATGGGGATAATTATAGAATAGCAGGCTCTCAGTTAAAGTTATTCTTACTGTTATTGTTATTTTGTGAGCCAGAGTATGGAGGCTGTAGGAGCAGTTGAGATGGTTGGGGTTGAGAGGGCAGGTATAGGGGGTGAAGTAGGGCAGTGGGCACAGGGCAGTGGGCACAAGCGCTATCGGCCTCCCTGCCGCCCATCCTGCTACCCAGCTGACCCGCAAGAACTACATGGTGAAGAACCTGAAGCGTTTCCGGAAACAGCTGGAGCGTGAGGCAGGAAAGCTGGAGGCAGCCAAGTGCGACTTCTTTCCCAAAACCTTTGAGATGCCCTGCGAGTACCACCTATTTGTGGAGGAATTTCGCAAAAACCCGGGAATCACCTGGATCATGAAGCCTGTGAGTGCCCAGTGCCTGAGGACTTGGGGGAGGGGACATCCCAGGCACCAGAGCAGGGATCCTTTTTCATGCATCTCGGGACGGGATCTTGCCTGGGGATTCAGCTTTAGAGGAACCATCTGCCTCCCCAAAAGGGCCAACTTTATCTCTTCCTTAGAGCAGGGTATGGACCCAGCAGCTTTGACGGCTAGTACATAGTAGGTGCTCAATAAGTGTTTACTAGATGAACCAGTGATCCTCAGGACACCAGGGTAGAGAATCCAGAGGATCGCTGGAGCTCAGGCCTGTCTTCCTTACATAAAAGAAAACCATGGCCAGGCATGAGAAGTGCTATACTTGCATTGCCCCAGGTCTCATGAGGGTCCTTGGGAGGGGCTACTACCAGCCCCGTTGTAAAGATAAGGAGCCTAAGACCTATTTATTTAAGCTTTCCACCAATACTTATTGAGCACTTGCCATGTGCCAGGCACAGAAAAGCCTGAGCCAGGATTTACCCAGGCCTCCTGATATCCTCCTCTTGGTGAGCGAAGGCTGGCATCCCTTTCCCAGGAGCCACAGTGTGCAGGGCTCGGAAGCTGGAGCGGAAGGGCTTAGGCAGATGAGCACTGCAACCCACCTGCGAATTCCAGCTCCCTGCAGGCATTATCCTCTCAGACAAACGGTAATTTGTGCTAATTGGGAACGAGCAATTGCATATTAAGTTGATTCCTTTCCCAGCCCACGGCCTTTACAGCTGTAATTAAGAGGAGGAATCTTTGCTCTGTGTGTGTGTGTGTGCGTGCGTGCGTGCACACACACATGCATACACACACACACACACATAAATAGCTGAGGCACACTATCTGCGGGATGGGATGTGGAGAGTGGGTGCTTGTAGTCAGACTAGCTGGGTTCTAACTCTGTATCTGCCATTTCTGAGCTGTTTAACCCTGAGTAGGTCATTCAATCCCTTTCAGTCCATTTCCTCATCCATAAAATAGAATTAATGAGTCCACCATTGCTGCTAGTTCACAGAGGACACTCTGAGTCATGAGCCTGTAGAGAAGTAATTCCCAAACTTGAGAGCGCATCAGAATTTTCTGGAGAGCTTATTAAGGCACCCCACCTTCATAGTGTCTAATTCAATAGGCTTGGTGTGGGGTGAAACTTTGCTATCACTCTCAGGGGATAGAAGAACAAACCCTTGGGCTGGAAATTTAGAAGTCCGGCCTAGAGATAAATTGCACCCATCCAAACTTTTTTCCATCTAAGCATTTCCCCCTCCCACCAGCTCAGGCCCCTGGGTTCACAGGAAGGCGGACAGGACCCAGATGGTGGGGAACACACTTGCTCCTCCAGCCCCTCTCTTGCGGCAGGGAGGCAGGTGCTGGCGGTCAGGGCCCTGGCCTGTCTGTCAGTCTCTCTGTGTCTGCAGAGCTGGTCTAACACTTCACTCAGGGCTGTGAGTGCCCTGGGCAACCTGGACTGTTCTCAGCATTGGGGACCTCTGTCCAAACTTCAGGATGGAAAGAACAGCATCTTAACATTTTGTTTCGTGCATTTACCCCAATCAGAGCTCCTCACACTTTTTCACTGAAATCTCCTAAGAGTTGGGAATCTTTGGGCAGCAAATAACAGAAACCCCAACTAATAGTAGCTCAAACAAGAAGGCGGAGGTTCTGAACTGTTC
>NW_011889169.1:1172715-1180170 GCF_000151845.1 Pteropus vampyrus
TATCATGTGACTCCCAGGCATTTGTAGGAGGTGCATGAGCCCCAGGCTTGTGAAGCACAGATTTAACTATCCTGGATTTGTCACTTGCTGGCTGGGTAACCTTGAGCAGAGTGCTTGGCCAATCTGTTCTTTGGTTCCTTTGGCCACAAAATGGGGATAATATTAATGCTACATATAGGTTTTTTTTTTAAAGCTTTAATGAGGTGATATGTGTAAATCCTTGTGCCTGGTACATAGGAAACATCTGAAAAGTATTCGCTGCTAGTATTACCATTGTTATGAACCATTCTCCTAAAGTTGGTGTTCTTGTTCTATTGCTGCAGCCTAAAATGCAGCGGCTTGAAACAACGATCATATCTTATTTAGCTCATGAGCCTCCAGTTTGGGCAGTATTTGGACAGCGAAGGCTCATGGCTGCTCCAGCATCTACTGGGGCAGCTCCTCTAAGGGTTAGAGGATTCGCTGCCAGGCTGGCTCATTCAGCTGGCAAGTCGGTTCTGGCTGTTGGCTGGGAGTACAGACAGTGTTGAGGCCTAGTAGACTCAGTTGCCCTCCATATGGACTTTTCCATGTGTCCTGAGCTTCCCCCACAATATGGTGGCTGAGTTCCAAAGCAACCATCCCTACAGAGAAAGCTGTGTGGGAGCTGTATTGCCTTTGATGATCCAGCATTGGAATCCACACAATGTAGCTTCTGCCACACACAATTAGTTGAGATGTCCTTAGAGGCTCACCCAGATTCAAGGGGAGGGGATGTTGACTTTACCTCTTGATGGAGGGTGGGGGTAGCAAGGTTCTACAAAAACACAGGGGACTGGAAATATTGTTGTGACTGTTTTTGGAAACTGCAATCGCCAAACTAGATATTAGGTGGCTTCTAGTATTAACAGCCCTGGGATATCACTGTGCAGGAAGTTTATTTTCCACTCTTTAGGATTATTCCCTTAGGAGGATAATTACTAACAATTCTTTAAACAATAAAGGCATTTTACTGTCTTACATAAGAACGCTGGAAGTAGGAAGTTTCAGGTTTGGTGATGTGCTCAATGATGCTATTAAAAGCCCAGGCTCCTTCTTTTTGTCCACACTGCATCCTCGGTGTGTTGGCTTTCTGTCTTCAGACTTGTCATCTCATTGGTGTGAGATGGCTACCGTGGTTGCAGGCATCATCTCCTCAGACTGTAGTATTCGAGGAAAGAAGGAAAGAAGCTAGGCATTTCTCTCTCTCTGTCTCTCTGTCTCTCTGTCTCTCTCTCCCTCCCTCCCTCCTCAACTCTGATATTTTTAACAAGTAGGAAAATTTTTCTCAGAAGCCCCAAATCCAAAAGCAGATGTCTCCTTAGGTCTCATTGGCCAAAACAAGTCACATGGTTTCCACTAGCTGCAAAGGAGGCTGATAAAACAAGTACCGGGTCTTTCCAGCCTCCATCTCAAGAGGTTGGTTTGCCAGCCAGGAAAAAGAGGAAGGGAATGGCTATGGGGAGGGCAGCCAACAGGGGTGGGGATCGGGGTTCCTAGATCAAAATGTATGTGTCTTAAAAAAACACTTTTTAATTGAATTTTAATAAAACAGAGCATGCCTAAATTGGAAGGGTACAGCTTGATAAGTTTTTGCAAAGTGAACACACTCAAGTAACCAGCACCCAGACCACTAGAGCATTACCAGTCCCTCAGCAGCTCCCCTCAGACCCCTAAGTCACTAACAGCATAGATTTGTTTGTCTACCTTTGTACTTTATGTAATTGGAATCATATAGTATGGCCACATGGTATCTGGTTTCTCTCCCTCAACATCATGTTCATGTGATTCATCCATACTGATGTGGGTAATTATAAATTATTAATAATTGTTGTTTTTACTAGTCCATTGAGTGAATATTCATCCATTTGAGAGTTTCAAGGTTGGAGCTATTATGAATTGTGCTGCCATGGACGTTCCTGTACATGTCCATGAGTGCCCACGTGCATGCATTTCTGCCATGTAGATACTAGGAGAGGAATTGCTGGGCATGGGGGTGCCTGTGTTCAGCTTTAGTTAATGCAGCCAAGGAGTTTCCAAACAATGTACACTCCCACCAGTGCTTGTGAGGGTTCTAATTTCTCCACATCTTCACCAACACTTGATGTTGTCTGTCTTTCATTTAAGCCATTCTCAGGGAGGGTGTAGTGGTATCATATTGGGGTTTTCATTTGCATTTCTCTGAAGACTAATGAAGTTAAGTGCCTTTTCATTGTTTACATTGGGTAATATTCTCTTTTGTGAAGTGAACTTAAGTCTTTTGCATGGTTGTGAACTGTTGGAAGCCCTTGATACACACTGATTAGTTGTTTTCCAAAACAACTATTCACATGTGGATGCCCATGAGTCATCAGTCTTTTAGGCACCCCATCTTCTGGGCACACACACTCCTCCTGAACCAGGGTGCACAGCACAGCAGGCAAAGCAGGGCCGGGCTTCAGCTCCCACTGAACCCAGGACTGGGATCTCTTCATGCAGTGGACAATCTGTACAGCCATGCCTAACAGCTCTGCCCACCCCTACATTGTATAGAGGGCCGGCCCCACATTGACCAGCTGGGCCATGCTCAGAGAACAGAGGAAGATGAGAATTTACATTTGCTGGATGCCTTCATGCTGAAGAAAAGACAACTCAGGGGGACTGCAAATAACTAAAGGGCTGTCCTGGAACCCAAGAATCAGGTTTGTTCTAGGAGGCCCTAGGGGCCAGAGCCATGTGGGCAAAATTTAGCTTAACACAGGCTAGGCTGTGAAAACCCCATGAGGTGTGTGGGTTACTGTTATAGCATAATGCCCACTACACAGTAGACACCTACTATATACCTTTTGGATGACTGCTTAATAGAATTATCCTGCAACAAATGGACTGTGTCGGGAGGTAGGAGAAGTGAACTCTTACTGTGGATGTGCAAGGCCAGTAGGTGACCATGGTAAAGGGATGTCACAGGAGGAAGTAATGCCTTTGGTGTCAACTGCTCTGCATGATATTAAAGATTCTCTCAGCCCCTTGACACGGTGAAGCTATGAATTATCCATGCCGGCATTCTGTGAAGGCAGACTGATTTCTGTATTAGCCAAAGCAAAAACCTAATTAGGAAGGCAAATTGATTTCCAAAAAAAGAATGATATGTTCCCAGGACTGTTAGAAATGGTTTTTTAATTGTCTGCTCTTTTGTATTATTCATACAATTGTAAGCCTTTGTGAGCTAAGTTGGTCTCTCACTTTCCTCTCTGCTTCTCTCTCTCCCTCCTGCCAGGCTTAACACCTTTTTTGTTCCAGCTCCTCTGGGGATTGCTGGGGGCCCAGGGAAATGGAAACAGAGTAGTGCTGGGCAGGGGGTGGGGTTGGGGGGGTGGCGCAGGCACAGGGATGAACAAAGAACCACCCAGAGCTGAGAGCCAACCTTTCTGCATTTACTCTCTCCTCAGGTAGCCCGGTCCCAGGGGAAGGGCATCTTCCTCTTCCGGAAGTTGAAGGACATCATGGACTGGAGGAAGGTGAGCATATCTCTACCCCTTCCTACCCAAACTCTCCTCTGCCCTGACTGGAATGAGGGGTGCCTCCTTCCTGCCCTCAAAGCTTGGAGGGCTGGCAGAGAAGCTCTGCCCACGGGCCTGCCCATGGATGCGGGGTTTCTGGAGCCAGGTTGCCTGAGTTCAAATTCAGACCTTGCCACTTGATAGCTGTATGACCTTGGGCAAGTTACTTCACCTCTCTGTGCCCAAGTAAATGGGGGATAGTAATAGTACCTGCTGAGAATGCAATGAGTTAATATGCCTAAAACCTGAGAACATTTCATTCTTTACCTGGACCCCCTGCTCATCTGGCTGGGGAGAGTTTGGCTTAATTTCTCTAAGTCCTAGACTGGGCCTGAAGTAGTTCCCTTCCTCCCCCTGCCCCCATCCTTATCTCAAGATACAGTGTAGTAGAAATCCTGGTTCCAGTCCTGCCTCTATACTCAGAAGCTGTATGGTTTAGGGAAAATTTCTAAATCCCCCTGAACCTTTGAGATGATAATGGAGCAGGGGTGGGCAAGAGGAGCAGGATGACCAAAATCCTACACAACCAGCACCTACTGCACTAGCAGGCTCACAGCAGGTGCTCAGTAAATGAATTTCCCCCCTCCACCATGTGTCCTGATTCCTCCCATGAAACTGTCAGGGTACTGCTGGGAAGAAGCTCACCAGCATGGAGGCTCAACTGGCCAGGAGCACTGTCAATCCCTCTGGCAGCCATGTGAGTATACCTGGGGGCAGCCCCAAGCCCCAGGAAGGGAAGGCCTGGCTGCTTCTGTTTTGAAGCAGCTTAGGCCAGGGGATGATAGTAGGGATCGAAAATTTTGCCCTTGGGGCCAGAAGCCCTGGTTCCAGTGCTCCCCATCACTGGACTGTTGTGCGACTGCACCTAGTATGTGATACTTGCCTTTGGGCCTGGTTTCCTTACTGGGTTACTGTGAAGGGGACAGTGGGTAGGCAAGGGCTTTGCAGACTACGAGGTGCCATGCACGTGTATGAGAGAGCATTGCTGTCTTCCTCGACTGGACTGGCCAGGAAAGAATTAGCAAGCAGAGAAGGGAGAGGAATGTCCTTGAGGGCCTGTGTGGTCCTCTAGGCAGCACTGACCAATAGGACTTTCCACAGTGGTGAAAATGGTGTATACTTATGCTTTCCAATATGGTGACCACTGGCCATGTATTCATAATGAGCCACTGAAATGTGATTAGTATGACTGAACAACTGGATGTTTAATTTATTTCCTTTTTTATTGTGGTAAAGTATACATAAAGGATATCATTTTAACCCTTTTTAAGTGCACAATTCAATGGCATTAAGTACATTCCCATTGTTGTGTAACAATCACCGCCAACCATCTCCAGAACTCATTTTCATCTTCCCCAACTGAAACTCCGTACCCATTAAACACTAACTCCCCATTTCCCTCTAGCCTCTGGCAGCCACCATTCTACTTTCTGTCTCTCTGAATTTGATTTAGGTACGTCATATAAGTGGAATCATACCATATTTGTTCATCTGTGGATGGCTTATTTCACTTCGTATTCTATCTTCAAGGTTCATCCATGTTGTAGCATGTAATTTCACTTACTTTTAATCAATTTAAGTGTACATAGCCACATGTGGCCATTGACTAACTTATTGGGCAGAACATGTCTAGAAGTTAAATGCCCAGACCCTGGGCCCAGCCTGTGTGGGTCCACTTCCCAGCTGCACCACTGATCAGTTGCGTGGCCTTGGGTAAGTCATCCCCCCTCTCTATGCTTCAGTTTCTCATCTGTCAAATGGGGATAACATTAGTACTTCCCTGATAGGGTTGATTTAAGGATCAAATGATATATCCTAAGTAGAGTGCCTAACACAATGCCTAATACACAAGAAGTGCTCGTGTTAATAATAATTATTATTACAACTAGGATGCAAGAAGTTCAGATGACCAGAAAGAAGAAATTCCCGTGGAGAACTATGTAGCTCAGCGGTATATTGAAAATCCCTACCTGATAGGAGGTAAGATGCCTGTCTCTGTTCCCTGCCCTTCCACTGAATGGTCAGTCAGTCAGTCAACAAACCTTGACTAGCAGCCTGCTGTGGGCTTGGCCTGACACCAGGCATGCTGGGCTACAAAGATGGAGATCCATCCTGCACCCTCCTGCCTCCTAGCCATTGCCTATGCACTTCCTCTGCCTGGCATGCCCTTCCCACTCCCTTCTTGGTTCTCTAAAATTCCCCTCAGTCTTCAAGAATCAACTCATTCATGTGTTATTCCAACAAATATTTATAAAGAGCCTACTCAGTGCCAGCCACTGTCCAGGGAGCTGGCTGCCCACCCTTCTCTTATGGAGCTTATACCCCAGATGAGTAGAGAGTTATAAACCAGAAACGGAAATGATAGTTCCACACATGGCGAGTGTTATGAAGTAAATCAAACAGGGCGATGGGACAGAGTGAGGGAGGGCCTCTCTGAGGAGGTGAAAGGTCACCTGAAACCGGAGTGACAACTAGGATTCACCTGTGGGTAGATTTGGAGGAAGAGAGAGCTGCAAGGGCCTAGGGCTTATGGTGGAACTGAGCCTCCCCCATGAAGCCTTCACAGATTTCCCCAGGCTCTCTCTACATCTGCTTTTGCCACATGGGGTCTGAAATACAGCATATCAGGTTCTGTGTGAGAAGGGGCATGACTCTGGAAGGTCTCATCTGAGAGGGGCCAGGTACTGTAAGGGGCATCACTAAATAGTGTTCATGCCCACTTGCCTCTTCTCACCTCCTTGGGTAATGTTTTACCCCAGGGGCAGTCCTTGGATCTCTTCTCCTCCCCATTCTTCATCCTCCAGTGACCCCATCCTCTTTATGTGTCTTTTAATGCCACCCAGTTGCCAGTGACTCCCAGCTTTCTGTCTCCAGCCAAGATTTTGCCCCCACACCCCAAATTTTGATGTCCCACAGCTTGTGACATCTTCTGGGTATCTCCCAGCAACTCAAACCCAACATGACTAAAATCCAGCCTCTGTACTTCCCGCACCATCTGGCTCATTCCCTAGCCTCCCGATCTGCGGACACAGCCTCTCCACCCCCTGGTTGCTAAGCCAGAAGTCAGAGACTGTTCTGGGTGCATCTCTCTTTTCCCCTCTCCAGTTCTTCATCAAGCTCCCACGCAGCAATTGAATCTGTCTGGCCATCTCCAGCCCAGTCCTGGCCACTGTCATTTTCCTCCTGGACGACTGTGCTGGCCTCCTCACTGGTGCCCGCTGCTGCTCTGGCAATCTTTGCTCCCTCTCTAACACAGTAGCCAGAGGCATCAGACACCCTTCAGCACCTTCCCATGGTTGGTGGAACAAAATCCAAAAATTGCATGTGATCTAGTATCTGCTAACCTCACCGACCTTGTCTTCCTCCACTCTGCCCTTGGACTGAGCTCTTTGCCCCCTCTGGGCCTCTGCCTCTCTGGGCTAGGCAGGACCTCATTGTGGTTTTATTGGGATTTGTGTCTGTATGTCCTCTGCTGTATCTTCCAAACCTACCATGGTGCCTGGCCCTCAATCAATATTTGTCACACCAATTAATTCTTTCCCTGCCTGACAGGCCGCAAGTTTGACCTGCGTGTCTATGTGCTGGTGATGTCGGTGAGCAATAAGACAGGTCCCCTCCTCCAGCGGTGGGTAAGGGGCAGCTGACTAGGGGCAGGAGTCATTCTGGGGCACCTGTGTGAGCTTCTCTGGTTTTACCCGCCTGGGAGGGGAGATGGGGACAGTTAAACAGATCCAAGTTTTACCATCTTAGATGCCCCAGCATCTGGATTTGCCCTCCACCTGTCCTTTATTCATTCAGTCATCTGTGGTAACCACAGTGAACATTTATTGAGCACCTACTTAGTCCCAGGCCCAGCTATTTAGCAGGTTTTATCTTATTCAGTCCTCCTAATAACCAG
>NW_011889169.1:1180820-1185234 GCF_000151845.1 Pteropus vampyrus
CAAGTTTTGGTCTGGGCACAGGAGGTAAAACAGTGAAAAAGGCAGGCCTTGTCCCTTCCCTCCAAAGCTTACAGTCTTGTGGGGCTAGGGGATCCCCCAGTGACCAGAGGAAAGCAGCTCAACTCTGCTCAGAATAACTCACTCCAAACTGCTCTACTTGATAATCATATTGATGACATGCCTAACATTCACCTTGATTCGTATTCATAAGATCTAACATTCACACTGATTTGCATAAGATTGGGCAGTTTAAGCTCCTTTGGAGAACATTTGCATCCTTTTACTGCCTTTCCTTGAGTGCCTAGTCATTGGCTCACTCATTCGCTCACATATAATGCCATTTTTACCCATCAAATTGACAGGGATCAAAATCTCGATAAGACACTGTATTGGCAAGGCTGGGAGAATACATATGTTGCTGGTAGGAGTGTAAATTGGTACTACTTAGTAGGCTATCTGGAAAACGTCTATCAAAGACAAAAATGCACATTCCCTCTGACCCAGCAATTCTTCTTCAGGGAATTTCTCCTTCAGGTACACTTAGAATGTAGGGAAAGGGAGCTTATTCACTGCACAGCCTTGTTTGTAAGAGCAAAAAAAGAAAAAGAAAACAACTAAATGAATGACTCATTTATCAGTGGAATACTATGTATCTGTTAAAAAAGGAATGGGGGAGAGCTTTATGCACTGATATGAATCATCTCCATGAAGTATTGTTAATGGGGAGAAAAAATAAAGTATAGAACTCTGTGAAAAGTATGTGCCCATTCATGTTAAAAAATGATATCTCTCTCTATATTTTTATCTGTGCATAGACATCTCTGAAAGGATGTATAAGAAACTGGAATCAGAAGTTGCCTTTGGGAGGAGAAATGGGTGGGTGGGGCCAGGGGCGGGAAGGAAATATTTCCTTATATACGTTTTTATACCCTCTGACTTTTGAACCATGTAAATGTATTATCTGGTTAAAATATCAACATCAAAAAATGTTTTTAAGATTTTTGACCTGAGCATCAGAAGAAAAGGAGCAAACAACCCAGAAAAATATCAGAAATAGATGTGCAGGACTAGATTACCTGCATATGCGAAAGACGGAAATGGAAGGCGAGGCTGCCAAACTTCTGGCTTGGGCAATGCAGCTAATGCCTTTAGCTAATTCACAGCTCTCTGCCTTAATTTCATCATTCAGTTAAGCGTCTGTCCAAGGTCATGCATTTGCCTTGCCTGTGTGTTAGAATGGGAGCAGGTCCTCCCGGGAATTTTTCATAATTTGTATTTTTCTATTTTGGCAACTTCAACATTTCCAGTGTGTTTGTTTTATTCTGTAATTCTAACAAGCATTTATCAAATGCAAGTCATCAAATTTATTTTAGTTTTGTTTTTGTTTGCCACCTCAATTCTTATTAAAATTAAATGATATAGGTAAAGCATTTACAACAGTGCTGAGCCCAGAATGACTACTCAGGACACACAGTGGTCTCCCTTCCCTCATTTCAGAGTGTTTGCAGATCTCTGGGCATCATGGGGCCTCATTAAACAGAGGCCCAGTGCTAGTTTCTAGTTAATGAGGCTTTATTGTTTTCACAGTGAGTGAATGCATGTAATTTTCTACCCCTTCTTTTAATTGTTTTTAATTTTTAATATTGAAAGATTTAAAATAGGTAGAAAACTGCAGAAAAGACTATAACAGAAATCCATACATCTGCCATCCAAATTTAACAGATATTAACATTTTGCCATATTTGCTTCAGATGGTGCACACCAACTTTTAAAATAATAAAGCAATTTTGGATCACAAAATAATATGGCATTTTAAACCTGATAGTAAATATATATTTACATATATATAGTTTACATACAATTATTCAAATATATATACATACATGCACACGCAAAACACAAAAATATTCACCTTAACACCGTAATAGTAAACAAGTAGAAATAATTTAAACCACCCTTCAGGGATGGTGAGATGAATGATAAAGCATCTCCATGAGATTGTGCAACTGTCAAATACAATGAGGTTGATTGACATGTCACAGAAAGAAATCTAAGATAGACTATTAAATGAAAAACAACATGTAAGTAGAGAATTGATGTGTTTGTAATCCCATTTTTGTTTTTAAGGAGGTATGTTTCTGTTTAGAAGAAGGTATGAAAGATGTTCACTAATCTATTAACTCTGAAACAGCAGAGGATTCGAATCAGGTCAGGAAACATTTATTTTCAACTTTACCCATTTTCCTATATTATGAATTGTTTTTATAACCGATATGCATTACTTTAAATAATAAAATTAATAAAACATTTAAAGGACATAGCTTTCATAATAAAAGTATTATGGCTTTTTAAAGACAAATCAGAAAATGCAGAAATGTATAAAAAGGAAAAAAAAGAAAAACCTTGTTTAGTCAAAATTTCTAGAGATAACTACTTACTATTTTGATGTACTCCTCCCAGGTTCATTTGTACAGTTTTCTGTTATTGTTTGACTTTTATATACAAGTGATCCCACTGTATAAATATAACCTTTTTTTTTCACTAAATATTATATCACTATTTTCCTTGTAGATATTTTTTATCAGTTACAAAATATTCCACTGGGTAAATTTATTGGTTTACTAATCCTCCGTGCTGCAGGCATTTGAGAAGTATTCAGTTTCTTCCTAGTATGACATACAATGCTGCAAAGAAATATTTTTTCATAAATACTGTACTATATTAAAATTTTTCTTTTGGATGATGTCACACGAATACTGGGTCAAGGGTGTGTGGCCAGATTGTTTTCCAGAAGATCTCTTGGCATTTTTACCATCTCACTGACAGGATTCATTTTATCCCCACTCCCCAGTACTGGGGGCAGTCATTTTTTAAAGTCATTTCTGAAACAATTGGCACATCCAGGCGAAGCATATATGGGTAGTCACTATATTATTCTTGTAACTATTCTGTGGATTTTGAGATTTTCCAGATAAAAAGCTTTTTAAAATGTAACTGACTTGATGGGGAAGCAGGGTTTTGCCTTAGAATTTCCATCTCTTCCAATTAGCATTTTGTTCCCGTTTGCATTCCTTTAAAATTGTATATTTCATCTTTTATTACTAGAAACTTTGGACACTTTCCCAAAGGGTCTTTTACCAGTTATATTTTCTCTTTTATGTTTTCATATCCATTATCTATTAGGATCATAAAATTTCATTGTTAACAATTTATGTGGGATTTTCATGTGACAAAAACTTCAGCCTGTCATATTTGCTACAAATCTTTTCTCTTTAAAAAAATTTTTTTTTTTATTATTTATGCCTACAGCACCTGGTCTTCCTAGGTGGTCTTTCATCCAAATACTAACCAGGCCCAACCCTGCGTAGCTTCTGAGATCAGACATTGGGCTTGTTCAGGGTGGCATGGCTGTAGTCCATGGACTGTGGCTCCACTGGGATGTGAACCCAGGACTTTCTGCATATAAAGCAGATGTGCTAACTGTTACACTGTGGAACCATGTCCACAAATCTTCTCTCATGTTTGCCTTTCATTTTTGCCTTGGTATCTCATTATTGTTATTTTGACATGGTCGACTCTGTCCACTGATTTCCTTGTGATTGCTACTATCATTTCTAAGCTCAGAAAATTGTTTCCCCCGAAGATTTCACAACTAATCAGTTCAACTTTTCTATGGATTAGTTCAGGTTGTTTGCTTACTCTTTGCTACTTGGCTGTTTGGTCCATTGAAACCTGATTTCAGGTCCATCTGTGCAGAGGGGAGACTCTGAGGTCAGCTGACCAGTCTTGACCCCACCCTAAACTGGATCACTTCTCCAGTATTCCTATTATGTGGCCACCCAGCCTGAACCCCTCTAGTGACAGAGAGCCCAGAATGTCCTGAGGTGGCTGTTCTACATTTAGTCTCTCTCTTTGTTAGAGTGTTCTCTCCTCTTGAGCTGAAAAATCTTAATATAGTATCAGCTATGCCAGGCACTGTAAGAGGCACTTCTATATAGTATCTTATCTGATCTTGCAAATAACCCTGTGAGGACAGTATGCTACTATGTACCCCCATTTATAGGCTGGGAAATAGGCCAGGGAGGTTAAGTGACTTGAACTCAGGCCCATCTGATTCCAAAGCCCATGCACATGACCTCTGGACTGTTTCATAGCCTTCCCCATCAATTCCCAAGTAAGGGCCTTAGTTTGGTCCATAGGGACTACGTGGAGCAGGGCTTCTCCTTCTTTCCCATGCTGGTCCTTGACGATCATCCTCTGCCAGATGTTCACCTCACCAATGTTGCAGTGCAAAAGACGTCCCCAGACTACCACCCAAAGAAGGTGAGAAAGTTTGGCTTCTGCCCTCCAGGTACAGTCTCTGGGACTGGCTAGGGTGGGGAGGTAGAGTGCTGAGGAGCCCAGGACAATCCTG
>NW_011889169.1:1192274-1201949 GCF_000151845.1 Pteropus vampyrus
TACTCCTCCCAGGTTCATTTGTACAGTTTTCTGTTATTGTTTGACTTTTATATACAAGTGATCCCACTGTGTAAATATAACCTTTTTTTTCACTAAATATTATATCACTATTTTCCTTGTAGACATTTTTTATCAGTTACAAAATATTCCACTGGGTAAATTTATTGGTTTACTAATCCTCCGTGCTGCAGGCATTTGAGAAGTATTCAGTTTCTTCTTAGTATGACATACAATGCTGCAAAGAAATATTTTTTCATAAATACTGTACTATATTAAAATTTTTCTTTTGGATAATGTCACACGAATACTGGGTCAAGGGTGTGTGGCCAGATTGTTTTCCAGAAGATCTCTTGGCATTTTTACCCTCTCACTGACAGGATTCATTTTATCCCCACTCCCCAGTACTGGGGGCAGTCATTTTTTAAAGTCATTTCTGAAACAATTGGCACATCCAGGTGAAGCATATATGGGTAGTCACTATATTATTCTTGTAACTATTCTGTGGATTTTGAGATTTTCCAGATAAAAAGTTTTTTAAAATGTAACCGACTTGATGGGGAAGCAGGGTTTTGCCTTAGAATTTCCATCTCTTCCAATTAGCATTTTGTTCCCGTTTGCATTCCTTTAAAATTATATATTTCATCTTTTATTACTAGAAACTTTGGACATTTTCCCAAAGGGTCTTTTACCAGTTATATTTTCTCTTTTATATTTTCATATCCATTATCTATTAGGATCATAAAATTTCATTGTTAACAATTTATGTGGGATTTTCATGTGACAAAAACTTCAGCCTGTCATATTTGCTACAAATCTTTTCTCTTTAAAAAAATTTTTTTTTTTATTATTTATGCCTACAGCACCTGGTCTTCCTAGGTGGTCTTTCATCCAAATACTAACCAGGCCCAACCCTGCTTAGCTTCTGAGATCAGACATTGGGCTTGTTCAGGGTGGCATGGCTGTAGTCCATGGACTGTGGCTCCACTGGGATGTGAACCCAGGACTTTCTGCATATAAAGCAGATGTGCTAACTGTTACACTGTGGAACCACGTCCACAAATCTTCTCTCTGGTCATGTTTGCCTTTCATTTTTGCCTTGGTATCTCATTATTGTTATTTTGACATGGTCGACTCTGTCCACTGATTTCCTTGTGATTGCTACTATCATTTCTAAGCTCAGAAAATTGTTTCCCCCAAAAGATTTCACAACTAATCAGTTCAACTTTTCTATGGATTAGTTCAGGTTGTTTGCTTACTCTTTGCTACTTGGCTGTTTGGTCCATTGAAACCTGATTTCAGGTCCATCTGTGCAGAGGGGAGACTCTGAGGTCAGCTGACCAGTCTTGACCCCACCCTAAACTGGATCACTTCTCCAGTATTCCTATTATGTGGCCACCCAGCCTGAACCCCTCTAGTGACAGAGAGCCCAGAATGTCCTGAGGTGGCTGTTCTACATTTAGTCTCTCTCTTTGTTAGAGTGTTCTCTCCTCTTAAGCTGAAAAATCTTAATATAGTATCAGCTATGCCAGGCACTGTAAGAGGTACTTCTATATAGTATCTTATCTGATCTTGCAAATAACCCTGTGAGGACAGTATGCTACTATGTACCCCCATTTAATAGGCTGGGAAATAGGCCGGGGAGGTTAAGTGACTAGCTCAGGGGCCCACAGCCAGTAAACATGAAGGCAGGATTTGAACTCAGGCCCATCTGATTCCAAAGCCCATGCACATGACCTCTGGACTGTTTCATAGCCTTCCCCATCAATTCCCAAGCAAGGGCCTTAGTTTGGTCCATAGGGACTACGTGGAGCAGGGCTTCCCCTTCTTTCCCATGCTGGTCCTTGACAATCATCCTCTGCCAGATGTTCACCTCACCAATGTTGCAGTGCAAAAGACGTCCCCAGACTACCACCCAAAGAAGGTGAGAAAGTTTGGCTTCTGCCCTCCAGGTACAGTCTCTGGGACTGGCTAGGGTGGGGAGGTAGAGTGCTGAGGAGCCCAGGACAATCCTGTCTTGGACTCCTAGTTCACCGACAAGGTCAGGCCCATCCTTCCCATTTGCAGGGCCCAGGGCAAGAGAACAAATGGAGGCCTGTGCATTACATGTCTAGATATGTAAAAGCTACAAATTAAACCAACACACCCTTTGACAAAATGTGTTCCATCCTCCTGCCTTGACAGATATGCTTTACCTGCCCATCTATCATCTATCTATCTATCTGTCTGTCCGTCTGTCCATCCGTCCAACCATCCACCCATCTATCATCTAGTAATCTGCAAGGCCAGGTTCAAATTTGGAACTCTGACATTCCAGAACAGAAATGCTGGTCCCCAACCCATACCTACTCTCTTCACACCCAGCTCCATCACACACAGTGGGGACCTCCTGAATTCCCCACCACCCCCACCACAAACAGCAGCCTGTTGGTCACCCCTTGGGCCTTGGGGTACACACGTGGTCAGTGCAGTCTGTCCCCAGGGAAGCAGGCCCACGGAAGAGGCCTGTGCAGGGAATTTGGGCAGGAACTTCTGGGATCTTGGCTACCCAGGCTGTGCTCTAGAGAGACAGGCTCTGGGTAGGCACATCCACTTGGGCATACAGAATCTTTACCCTACAAGGAGAGGTACACTTGGGGTTCTAACCACAGGACTCAGGGCCAGGCCTCTTGTCCAAGCCTGAGAGCCACGCTGATGGTGACTGTTGGAGGGACCCCACAGCCGGCTCCCGGTTAACTGAGGCTCCCTCTCCCAACCTGGGTGCTCGGGCCCCAGGGCTGCAAGTGGATGCTCCAGCGCTTCCGACAGTACCTGGCATCCAAGCACGGGCCCGAGGCAGTGGAGACACTCTTCAGTGACATGGACAACATCTTCATCAGGAGCCTGCAGAGCGTGCAGAAGGTGATCATCAGTGACAAGCATTGCTTCGAGCTGTATGGCTACGACATCCTCATAGACCAGGACCTCAAGCCGTAAGTGGGTGGGCAGGCAGCCTGGAGAGCCAAGGGGACATTTTACACGCTCTGCACTCAGACTACCAGGGTTCAAGCTCAGCTCTGCTGCTTCCTTCTTCAGTGCCTCAGTTTGCCCGTCTGTGAAGTGGTCATTGTTAAGAGGAATGAGTGAGGCGTTGTCTGAGCACTGAGCCCTGTGCCTAGCACTAAGAGGCCTTTCCTGAATAACTGCTGAGTGAGGGATCCCACCCTGGTACCAGGCAAGAACTTCTCCTCTGTAATCCCCAGGGCTTTGGGGATGCAAAGTGCCATGTAAGAGAGTATTATCACCGTGTTGACCCCTGCCAGGAATTTAGTGCACTCCTACAGGACCCATGAGGAAGGTGAGCTGACAAGTAGAATAAGCCTCAGATGGCAGGGACCACAGCAATGGCCCTCACATGATACATAGTACAAGGTAGCCCAGTGGGGTTGTTCTGGGAGTTTGAGGTCACACATAGGTCAAGGGCAGAGCCAGGCCCAGGGTCATAGTCCCTGGGCTGAGTTGCCCCCCACCAGCACTGCAGCTCCTGGACCCAGCCCTTCCCCATAGTCACGGTTTGGTGTTGAGGGACTTTCTGAGCCAGAAGAGGAGTTGTAGAGCAAGACCTAAGTTGGGCCTGTATTTAAGAGAAACAGTCCTGGCAGCGTGGGTCTGTCTCCTTTGTCCCTGGGACAAGATGTGGCCTTGGGCATTAGAGTGGACATTGATGGTGGAAACAAGTTTGGGAGGAGGCAGCCGAGAGTGGAAAGTAGGGCCCCAGTCTTCCACTGTCCTGCTAGGTGAGCCCTTCCCTCTCTGCCCCACGTTCCTGTCCATAAATGACCAGGTTGCACAAAGCAAGAGGTTGCAAGCTGGAGGCCCTCGGGCTGCTTCGGCCTGCAGACACTTTGAGTTTGGCCTTCAGAATGTTTTTTTTGCTTGTTTGGTTTTCATTTAAATTCATTGACAATCTCTAAAAACTGGGAGATGTTTACACAAAAATCTGGAATTTTGGCTTTTCTGGAAAACTCAGACGATCTCAAAATTCTGGGTTCACACTCCCATAGGGCGACATTTTCCCGGAGCTGGCCATAGCCACCCCTTTAGATGATGGAATGTTCTTTCCTGTTCACCACAGTCTCTGCCCCTCCCCTCTACTCCCCAGCTCCTGACAGGGCAGGTGGGTAAACTTTCAGTAGGGAAGGGAAGGCTTTCTTTTCCTCACAGCATTACTGGAAGAAGGAAAAGCAATAATAGAGCGTAAGGGCACTGAAATCATTCTAAGCACACCAGCTTTCCTCATTAAAGTTACCTCCTGGCCCCTGTGGGGGTCTCAAGTTTGTGGCAATTGTTTTAAAATTTTTTAACCACTGAAATCTTTCTTCTAATGGAAAAGTGGACTCTGGTCGCATTGAGGGTGGGGCCCAGGCACCCCATTTAGCCTCTCAATGAAATTCCATGAGTTCCAGGGACCAGGCAACCTTAAAGCTCCCCATTTCCCTTCCTTCCCAGATGGCTCTTGGAGGTCAATGCATCCCCGTCGCTGACAGCCAGTAGCCAGGAGGACTACGAGCTCAAGACCTGCCTCCTGGAAGACACCCTGCACATCGTGGACATGGAGGCCAGGTGAGTGTTGCTCATGTACCCTTGTACATGACAGTCAGAGCTCCCCCCAAGGAAGAACTCAGAACCTTGGGACTTGAGCAGCCCTCAGAGACAACTTGGGCCTGTCCCACTATTTTCTGGATTCGGTCCAGCAAGATTTCCTTGACAGTTCCTGACTTTGGGACCCTGGACCAGTTGCTTCACCTCTCTGAGCCTCAGTTTCCTCTTCTGTAAAATTGGAAACTCATATCTACCTCTCACAACTGTTAGATTAATCTGCCAAGGTAATTTATTGTCAAGTGTCTTGCTACTGTAAGCGCTCAATGAGAGACTATATATTGTTATAATAATTTGTATATAATGGAAAAATCCAGAGTCTGACTTCAGGAATGGCTGAATCCAGGTGCTCAGTCAATGTTGGTTGATCTGTCTTCTCCCTCTCCCTCTCCCTCTCCTTCTCCTATCTCTTCCCCGCCCCACCTCATCTTTTTCTGCTATATTAGCTTTTTCTGTTATTCCAGCAAGAGTTTGAAGGCTGACTGTCATTGCTTATTGGTGGGGATTGGATCATATTCCCATCTATTAACCAATCATTGTGCTTCTGATTGGCCAGGCCTAAGTCTTATGCCCACCACCCAGGAGGTGAGGTTAACCCCACCTGAGCCATGTGAGTGAGAGAGGAAGGAATGGTTCTCAAAGGAAAAACTAAGGTACTCTTCGGCTGAAAGAAGGTGAAATGGATGCTGAGTAGGCAGAAACTCAAGTGTCCACTATGTCTACCATCGCTTATTCATTCAACAAATATTTAAGGCTCTGCTGTGTGCCAGGCCCTGGGGACACAGTAAAGGACAGGATAGATCCAGTCTCTGTTTTCATGGAGTTAATGTTCTGGAGAGGACAGCAGACTTTAAACCAGAATGCACAAGTAGGTGTACGTTACCAAGGGCAAGTGTGGGAGCTTAGGGACAAAAATGGGGACAACCCTTCTGAGACCTGTGTGGGAACCTGAGAAACAGCCAATGAATAGATGGACAAAAGAAGGCATTTTGACAGTGTGGGAACCAGTAGAGTACAGGGTGAATCAGGAACCTGGCTTCAGTCCTCAGACACCACCAGATGCACCTTCATTAATCCTTTATGTCTCCTGCCTGTCCAGACTCACTGGAAGGGAGAAGCGAGTGGGAGGCTTTGACCTCATGTGGAATGATGGCCCTGTCAGTAGAGAAGAGGGGATGCCCGACCTGTCGGGGATGGGGAACTTTGTGACCAACACACACCTTGGTATGTGGGGCCAGGTGGGGAGGGGGTACCAGGGATGTGTCATGGGAGGTGCCAGGTAGTCTTGGAGGGAGCTTGGCACAGTGGTTAAACTGTTTTAATTTGATCTACAACTTATCAGCTGTGTGACCTTGGGCAAAGGACTTAACCTCTCTGTTCTTCATCTGTAAAATGGAGATTAAATACTTTCTATCTCAGTATGTGCCTAAAATACTACGTGGCACATCTGAGAGATACTAATCAGGAAATGGATTTCAAAAGGCTTAGGAAAAAAAACCCTGCACAATATGTTAAAAGAAACTAAGGACTTCAGGACTTGACTTTAAACTTGGTATTTAAAAAAATAAAAAGTTTCTCCGGTTATAAAAATTATTCACACTTATTGTAGAATATTTGAAAACTTAAGAAGAAAATTAAAAAACATCCAGACATAACTATCTTTAACAATCTGGTGTATTTCCTTCCAGTTTTTCAAAAATGCATATATTCATACTTTTTCTTTTTCAAAATTGGCATTGGGCTGGAGTTTTGAGTCCCACTTTTCCACGTAACATTTTCCACATTATTCAACATTAATATGAGCCTCCCTTTTGGAAACACTTTTTGGCCAGGTCCAGACTAAATATTTACATACGTTATCTAATTTCATTTTAGGCTTTTATTATCATTTTACAGATGAAGAAATGGTCTCCAGATGTTATACAACTTGCTTAAGGTCTCGGTTGTAAGTGGTGAGCCGGGCCTTGAACTCCAATCTGTCTGACTCCAAAACCTGAATGCCTGACTGCTCAGCTCTCCTGTCCCTTCATGCAATTAAAGATAAAATTACCATATGGCTACAAAATAGTCTAGCTTGTATAGATGCCAAATTTGCTAAACCAATTTCTTATAATTGAGCACTTGGCATGATTTCAATTTTTTACTTTTATAAATAATGCCACGATGAACTTCCTTTCACATAAAGCTCAATTAAAAATCTGGCTGTTTCTTTAGGACAGATCTTTAGAAGTAGAATTCCTGGGTCAAAGGGATGGACTTATTACAGTCGAATCGCTTTCTAGAAAAGTACATGAATTTGCCAGCTCTGAATTTAAACAAACAAACAAACAAAAAACTTTGCCAATTTACGCATTCCATTGATTACTGATGAGGTTTCAGATTTTTAAATTTGCATATCTTCTTTTGTAAGCCATACTCTATCTATTTTTTAATGGGTTGTTTACATTTTCCTAAATGTATAAAGGCCTTGGATAGTAACATGTTGAGGATATCACCCCTCTGTCAAACTTACTGTAAACATTTTCCTGAGTTTGTAATTTGCTTTTTAAATTTTGTTTGTGGCATCTTCTTTTTTGATAAAGTTTTAAAACTTAAGGGTTTGGTATGATTTAGGATTGGGTTTGGCTGCAAGCAATTAAAAAGCCAACTACTTGCACGGAGAGGTACTGACTTGTCTTGAGCTACAGGAAGTCTTAGGGTTGACTGTACGGGGCTGACACAATGGCTGCACGAGGCCCCCAAGAACCCAGCTCTTTCCTCTTTTCTGCTTCACCACTCAGCAGGTTGCTGTGGTGCTCATGCTTGTTGCCTCGTGGTTGCAAGGTAGCTGCTCTAACTCCAGACACTACATCTTTGTCTCAGGCAGGAAGAAATAGGAAGGCCCTAGTGCCAAAACCTTTCCTTCAAGCTTTGGCTCTTTATTCCAAAAGGGAAGCTCTCTCAGGGATTTCTGTTGATATCTTACCTACCAGAACTGGGTCACATAGGCACCCCAGCTTCAAGGAAGCCTGGGGTGTCAGATAGTTTGTCTTGAGAAAGGCAAAAGTGAGGAGGTTTGTGAATGGCTTTTCCACAGCAGATTCCTAGTGTCTGCCACACTGCGTTGTTGGAGGATGACTATACAGTGCTCTCAAGCTGTGCATACAAGCACGTGGAAGTATTGTTTAAATGCAGATTCAGTAGGTCTGGATGGGGCCTAAGATTCTGCATATCTAACAAGCTCCCAGGTGATGCTCTATTAGTTACTATTACTGTGAAACAAATCTTCCCCAAACCTCACAGCTCACAACAACTATTTTATTTGCTATTCATTCTTCAGGTGTCACCTAGGATCACTCATAGGGCTGCAGGCACTTGGCAGATTTAATAAGGCTTGATGGCCTAAGATAGCCTATTCCCACGTGTGGTGGTTGATACTGTCAGCTGGGCCTCTTTCAGGTGGCCATTTGTCCTCCAGCAGTGCTGTCTGGACTTCTTCCCATGGTAGTCTCAGGATTCCAAGAAGGTGAGAGAAGACATAGTAAAGCTTCTTGAGCTAGGCTTAGAAGTCCCACAGTGTCATTCTGCCACAATCCATTAGTTTAAGCTAGTTCAGCCCAGATTCATGGTGTGAGGAAATAGAGCCCACCTCTTGGTGAGTAGGGCGACAAAGTCACCTTGAATTCTAGACTCCTTTCTGAGTTACTTGCTGATCTTTTCACCAGGAGATCCCTCAACATACCCTACAGAGAGGTGTACATGTAGGAATGAGAGAAATTGTTGCAGCTCTCTGCTGACAATCCACCTCAGATATCAATGCCTCTGGTTCCTGGACCCTATTTGAGTAGTAAAGATTCAGAACAGTGGTTCTCCACCTTGGCTGCATATTGGAAGCGCACAGGAGCTTTAAAAAAGACTAATGCCTGCTGGAGATAAAGATATGGTTGGTCTGGGCATCAGTCTTTTTTTAAAGCTCCCAGATGACTCTCCAGCATAGCCTAGGTTAAGAACCACTGATTCAGAAGTCTCTAGAGTAATCCCCAAGTCTCCAATGGAGTGTCTGAGAAGATGGTGGTGAATACAAGAGGAGCAGGTTGGGAATGGGAAGAGTATTGATCAGATGATTTAGGGATATGTTGAGGGATCTCCTGGTGAAAAGATCAGCAAGTAACTCGGAAAGGAGTCTAGAACTTCAAGAAGAGTTTTGCGTTAAACACAAAGATTTGGGAGTTATGAATGGGCCAATTACAAAGCTAGGGTTCCATGGAACTCACTTTGGAAAATCCTGGGGCTGCAGATAGTAGGCTGTCAGTTCAGTGAAGCCTTGATGACCTGTGAGTGCCCAGGAGGCAGGGACAGTCTTTGAGGTGCTAAGAAAGTTGGCCAGCACCTCCTGGTCAGTAGTTGTGGCCTTGCGGATTCATTCAACCAGCATTTGAGAGTGCCATTAATGTGCCTGGCAGAAGATTAAATGACCAATGGAAATGCCTTCAGGATCAGCTCTGAAAGCAAATAGGAAGTGGATGACACCATGAACATGCTGGGGGAGGTGTCTCGGAAGCTCACATCAGCCTCTCAGCATGGACTGCTTGGAACACACTTTCATTAGGGGCCACTTGTGGGGAAGATTCATCTCTTAGCTGATTGTGCCTGACACATGGGGTTGACTAAGGGAAGAAAGCTAACATTTAAACTATTAGGTACCAGGCACTGTGATAGCTATAAATGCATTTTCACTGAGCAAAGCCCAGAAGGCAGGCAGTGTGGGGCAGTAGTTAAGAGCTTGACCTCTGGAGCTAGATGACCTGGGTTCAAGCCCCAGTTCTCCTACTTACTGTGTGTTTTAGAGCAAATTACTTCACCTCTCTGAACCTGTTCTCTCTTCTACACATCATTCTGGCAAGTGCTCAACAAGTTAAGCGACATTTAGTACCTGAGCTAAGTCCCAAATGAATGTTACCTTCTTTTGATGATCCTTACACTTATCCCATGAAGCAGGTATCCTGGTTTACAGATGAGAAAACTGATGCTTAAATAGGAGAATGACCTGCTTAAGGGCCA
>NW_011889169.1:1202064-1205316 GCF_000151845.1 Pteropus vampyrus
CTTTGACTCTTTATTCCAAAAGGGAAGCTCTCTCAGGGATTTCTGTTGATATCTTACCTACCAGAACTGGGTCACATAGGCACCCCAGCTTCAAGGAAGCCTGGGGTGTCAGATAGTTTGTCTTGAGAAAGGCAAAAGTGAGGAGGTTTGTGAATGGCTTTTCCACAGCAGATTCCTAGTGTCTGCCACACTGCGTTGTTGGAGGATGACTATACAGTGCTCTCAAGCTGTGCATACAAGCACGTGGAAGTATTGTTTAAATGCAGATTCAGTAGGTCTGGATGGGGCCTAAGATTCTGCACATCTAACAAGCTCCCAGGTGATGCTCTATTAGTTACTATTACTGTGAAACAAATCTTCCCCAAACCTCACAGCTCACAACAACTATTTTATTTGCTATTCATTCTTCAGGTGTCACCTAGGATCACTCATAGGGCTGCAGGCACTTGGCAGATTTAATAAGGCTTGATGGCCTAAGATAGCCTATTCCCACGTGTGGTGGTTGATACTGTCAGCTGGGCCTCTTTCAGGTGGCCATTTGTCCTCCAGCAGTGCTGTCTGGACTTCTTCCCATGGTAGTCTCAGGATTCCAAGAAGGTGAGAGAAGACATAGTAAAGCTTCTTGAGCTAGGCTTAGAAGTCCCACAGTGTCATTCTGCCACAATCCATTAGTTTAAGCTAGTTCAGCCCAGATTCATGGTGTGAGGAAATAGAGCCCACCTCTTGGTGAGTAGGGCGACAAAGTCACCTTGAATTCTAGACTCCTTTCTGAGTTACTTGCTGATCTTTTCACCAGGAGATCCCTCAACATACCCTACAGAGAGGTGTACATGTAGGAATGAGAGAAATTGTTGCAGCTCTCTGCTGACAATCCACCTCAGATATCAATGCCTCTGGTTCCTGGACCCTATTTGAGTAGTAAAGATTCAGAACAGTGGTTCTCCACCTTGGCTGCATATTGGAAGCGCACAGGAGCTTTAAAAAAGACTAATGCCTGCTGGAGATAAAGATATGGTTGGTCTGGGCATCAGTCTTTTTTTAAAGCTCCCAGATGACTCTCCAGCATAGCCTAGGTTAAGAACCACTGATTCAGAAGTCTCTAGAGTAATCCCCAAGTCTCCAATGGAGTGTCTGAGAAGATGGTGGTGAATACAAGAGGAGCAGGTTGGGAATGGGAAGAGTATTGATCAGATGATTTAGGGATATGTTGAGGGATCTCCTGGTGAAAAGATCAGCAAGTAACTCGGAAAGGAGTCTAGAACTTCAAGAAGAGTTTTGCGTTAAACACAAAGATTTGGGAGTTATGAATGGGCCAATTACAAAGCTAGGGTTCCATGGAACTCACTTTGGAAAATCCTGGGGCTGCAGATAGTAGGCTGTCAGTTCAGTGAAGCCTTGATGACCTGTGAGTGCCCAGGAGGCAGGGACAGTCTTTGAGGTGCTAAGAAAGTTGGCCAGCACCTCCTGGTCAGTAGTTGTGGCCTTGCGGATTCATTCAACCAGCATTTGAGAGTGCCATTAATGTGCCTGGCAGAAGATTAAATGACCAATGGAAATGCCTTCAGGATCAGCTCTGAAAGCAAATAGGAAGTGGATGACACCATGAACATGCTGGGGGAGGTGTCTCGGAAGCTCACATCAGCCTCTCAGCATGGACTGCTTGGAACACACTTTCATTAGGGGCCACTTGTGGGGAAGATTCATCTCTTAGCTGATTGTGCCTGACACATGGGGTTGACTAAGGGAAGAAAGCTAACATTTAAACTATTAGGTACCAGGCACTGTGATAGCTATAAATGCATTTTCACTGAGCAAAGCCCAGAAGGCAGGCAGTGTGGGGCAGTAGTTAAGAGCTTGACCTCTGGAGCTAGATGACCTGGGTTCAAGCCCCAGTTCTCCTACTTACTGTGTGTTTTAGAGCAAATTACTTCACCTCTCTGAACCTGTTCTCTCTTCTACACATCATTCTGGCAAGTGCTCAACAAGTTAAGCGACATTTAGTACCTGAGCTAAGTCCCAAATGAATGTTACCTTCTTTTGATGATCCTTACACTTATCCCATGAAGCAGGTATCCTGGTTTACAGATGAGAAAACTGATGCTTAAATAGGAGAATGACCTGCTTAAGGGCCACGGCAATTCAGGAGTGGAGTCAAGATGCAAACCATAGGCCCCCCATGGTTGCATGGCTCCCGCTATTCTCTCCTGCTCCCAGAGAGTGGAATTACGGGCCACTCCACTCCCCACCCCTACCCCCTCTCCTAAGGACAGGCCATCCCAGCCAACTCCACTTCCCTTCCAGGTTGCATCAATGATCGAAAAAAACAGCTGAGGCAGCTGTTCCACTCCCTTCAAGGCCAGAAGAAAGCTTCCGGCTAATCCCCAGCCGCTGGGAGGAAAGCGACTCTGGGAGGTGCCATGCCAGCCAGTCCTCTCCTCACTCCATTTCCAGCACAGCAGCACCTCAGATCACTCTCCTCCCTCCCTCTGGCTGAGCCACATCTACTGCTTGCTGCTTGCACCCCGCCTCCTGGATTCCCACACCCCGCCCCTGGGCATTTGCACCAGGAGACAGCTAGGTCTCCTAGGACTGAATAGGTTTTAATCTTAACAGATTGGCTTGGTGATCAGGCCCAAAGAGAATAAGTGCAACAAGTTCTGCTACCCCAGAGAGATCACGTCTAATAAATGAGCACAGCCCTTACTCAGTCACTGGGCACCGGGCCTCGCTCAGGGAATGCTGTCAGCTGCAGCCACATCCTCCTGACTTTGACCCATTGATGTCACCCAAGAGGTCAGTGCTGAAAGGATCCTCAAGGAACAAGAGCTTGGGGGCTGGGGAACTTGTCTTAAGCTGTGCTTGCAAAGCAAGCAATGAGATTGTTTATTTGGGGTTATGGAGGACCGAACCGTAAGTACATCTTCCCCTCTTTGTAATACCCTGACCTTGCATGTCAGGGGAAGCTGTAGAGCTCTCCTGATCATCTGAAAATCAGTATGCCAGAGCATCCCCATTTCTCAGATGGACAATGGAAGGATCAGGAAGGTAGAACTGCTTAGTGACGGTCCCTGCAAAGGTGTACTTTAAATCAGCTGGGTGATCTCGGTCTTCCTACTCAGGTTGGGAGCTGAGCTTTTTAAACCGGAAAGCCTTGGGCTGGCACACAAGGAGATGGCTTGGGGAGTTGGGCTCGATTAAAAAATGTCTCCTTTTCATTCCTACATTCCCATGCCACCTCTTGGTTTATAGGGG
>NW_011889169.1:1205366-1220038 GCF_000151845.1 Pteropus vampyrus
TTGGGGTTATGGAGGACCGAACCGTAAGTACATCTTCCCCTCTTTGTAATACCCTGACCTTGCATGTCAGGGGAAGCTGTAGAGCTCTCCTGATCATCTGAAAATCAGTATGCCAGAGCATCCCCATTTCTCAGATGGACAATGGAAGGATCAGGAAGGTAGAACTGCTTAGTGACGGTCCCTGCAAAGGTGTACTTTAAATCAGCTGGGTGATCTCGGTCTTCCTACTCAGGTTGGGAGCTGAGCTTTTTAAACCGGAAAGCCTTGGGCTGGCACACAAGGAGATGGCTTGGGGAGTTGGGCTCGATTAAAAAATGTCTCCTTTTCATTCCTACATTCCCATGCCACCTCTTGGTTTATAGGGGCGGTCTGATGGGCTAACTACTCTATGGGAGACCTCACATGGGACCCCAGGCAATTCCCTCTACCACTCTCTGCTTCAGGACAGTTCTGTTGGCTGCAGATAGCAGAATGTGACTGCCCAGAGAAGGGCTTTTGGAAGGAAAATACTGGCAAATCCAGTTAACCTTGGAAGGCCGGAAGCAAGGCCACTCTGGACCTGCCTCAAGCATGGTAACTTCCCTCCATCCTTGATACTGAAACGAGCCCTGACAGCCTCAAGCATAGGTTCCACCTTTCCAGCAGAATCTGTTTGACTTTTTCGCATAGCATCCACCTTGCCAGACAGGTAGGGGCAATGTTCAAACAGAAATTGTAAAACGGGCATTCATACCAGATAGTATCCACCAAAGTGAATGCTGCAACTCCCAACTTTTAAAATTTATATTTAAAAATATGCAACATAACAGCAACATTCTCTTCGCCCCAACCATGCAGTTTCTGTTCCAAGGGAACCACATTAGTGGTTACATACAAATGTAATGATTACATACAAATCACCAGCTTATTAGACACCTGCCTGCTGCTTGCTTTTCTCACTTAATCTTGGAGCTTGTTCCAAATCGGTGCTCAAAGAGTTTCTTTATTCTTGTTTATAGCTGTGTAGTATTCCACTACCTAGAGCTAATCAGTTCTTTAACTAGTCTGTGAACAGACTGTTTCCAATTCCATCTCCCTACTTCTTAGGGCCATCATGGGAAAAACACAGGAATTTCTACTAAAAAAACTCAAGAGAATGCAAAATCGTAGGCCTGAGCCAAATGTGACTTATGTATTTTGTTTGGCCAATACCCGTTACAAAAATTTTCTAAATTAGCAAGATTTAAAAAAACAAAAAATCCAACTTAAAAATCCAAATTTCTAGCCCTCTTGAAGAAAACTTAAGATTTGGCCATACCAGCCTGTGTTCTCACATAATTATTGGCAGGCACTGAGTGGAGCAAGGGGAATGGCAGTGTGCCCTCTCCATTTTGCCATTTGTTACTGCCCATCTAATCCCATCATTTCAAGGAGGAACCACTGTCCCTTCATAGGTGGTATCCTAAAGGGAATGGTGTGCCCTCAAGGTCTGAATGTGGTAAAGACTTGAAGGTACTATTCATTCATTCAGGGAACATTTATTGAGCCCTCAATGAACAGGAAAGACACTGTGTTGTCCTCACAGCACATTTACATTAGGACCCGAGACCACTGAAGGCAGACGGGAACTCTGAAACCAGCACTGGCCCCAGGACCTGCTTTCAGAGGTGGTGGAGGGGCATCCTGAATGCACGGAGCACGTTAAGAGGCAGTCCCCCTCACTCATCTCCGGTGCAGGGTTCTATAAGGCCTTCCTGACTAAAAACCCGCTGCGGCGGATTGATAAGCAGTGCCCACTCTGCTCCATCTGGGAGAAAGCAGAAAACACAGGCTAAAATGGAGACGGTGGAGGAAAATGGTGTGTCTGCTCCACAGATGACTGTGGTGAACCATGAAGCACCAAGATTCTGTCCTTTTTTCAGAAACCACCTGTGAGCCTCCTGTTTTTATTCTAATTCTGTTGAAAATGTCTTTCTCCTTTTCTTAGAGGAATGCTGGAATGAAGCTCCTATTCTTCCCCTCACCCTTCTTTCTTGCCCAGGGCCCATCTGAACAGCAGGCCACTGTTGAGAAGTGCCTGTTGCAGTCATTCTCATACCCCCACACACTCACTGGTGGCTGCCAAGGCCTGTCAATGGGTCTTGTGTCCATCTAGCCCCAGTGGTTAGGCCAAGCAGACACTGGCAAGTGAAGGGTTCCCTCCCACCATCACAGAGCAGCCAAGTGTTATAGATAAAGAGGCTTCGGACAAGGAGTCATGGCTGAATTCCTGACACCCGTCCCTTTACAGGGTAAATCCTGTCCTTTTAGGTTTCAAGGTTACAGAGTCCTAGGTTCTTCATGACCCCAGTGTGGATGCTGGTCTTAGGTCTCCCATCTTGGTTCTTGAGTTTCATCCTTTCAAGATGATCTTGAGAGCTTTAAGCTCATCCTGGTTGAGGGGGTTCAGGTTAAAACCCTTCAGTTCTGGTTTGCCTATGGGGAGAAAACAATCTATCAGTGGGTGAGTCAGGCCTCCTGCTTTCCAACCTACTGGCCCTGAAGTCAGGCCCAAAAAAGGGGCTTACACTGCATTCATGCTGCCAAATTCTTGACCTTGGGTTCTGATGGGGAAGGGCCTCAAATGTGCAATGCACTGAATAACGTACACTGACACCCATTCCTGAGTTACCAAGAACCTAGAGAGTCATGACTCTGCTACCAGAGACCTCCAGATTTCTGCCAGCCCTGTGACCAATCTGGAGTGGTTAGATTTACCTAGAAATTCAGCTCTAATCTCAACCACCTGACTCAGGCCTTCTGAGTTCTTTTAGTCAGAGCTATCCTGGTCCCTACACCATGCCCTGGCATATAATGTGAGATACCTCAGTCTCATCCTGGTACCTGGAAAAGAACCTGTGACAGAAAGAAGACCTCATAAACTAGAGACAACCACTGCCCAATGCCCACAGCCTCAGTGCCACTCAAGCCATCATTGCCCACCTGGGGGCGCTTCTCACCCCTGCCCTTCCAAGTCCATGTTGATCATTCTCTCCCCTCCTGGTTTTCTGTCCCCCTCCAAACCTCCCCCTTCCTGTGCTCCAGGCCAATACCTTGAGCCTCCAAGAGGCGGTTGACCTTCACTTTAAGTTGTTTCCGGAGTTTCTCTATTTCTTTATCCAGATGATCCTGATCTGAAAAATGAGATAAGCAAACAGGATGAGGTTATACCAGACTGACCCAAAAGGAGTTGGGGATGCCAGTCTCTCTCTAGCTCCCCTTGAGAGCAAAGGCTCTTAGCATTCAGGAAGGAAAAGGGGACTCTGGAGACCAATTGAGGAAAAAAAACTAAAATCTAGAAAAAGGATGTGACCTGCTCACAACCACTGAGTGAGTCCAGAACCAGACTAAGCACACCAGTCCCCTCTCGGTCCCCAGACCTGTTTTCATCATGCAAAGTATCTTAGGCTGGTCAGTATATAGGGAAGGCAACATGACGACTTTAGGTCACCCTCCCATAGTGAAATTATGGAAAATTCAAATGTGAGAACAAAATGAAGAACCTAGACTCAGTCTACCCTAAGATGGTTAGAAAATGGGTGACTAAAGGATTTTACAAACCCAAGTCCATGAAGGTGAGGGGTTTTTAGAAAAGCATGATTGTAGTAACATACAAACTAAACAACCTAAACAATCAACGGGCAAGCCAAATGCTCAGGTTTAACCTAATTAGCCACAGTAAATAGAAAAGGTTATGTTACAGACGGTACTTGAAGACAAACTGCATTATGAGAAGTGGAGGCTAACAAGCTCAATGATACAACTGATTAATGCCACCCAACCCATTCTACCTGCTCCATTTTCACCTGCTCATGGGAGACATGCTAGCAGGTTTGTCTTCCCCACACTTTCATTCTTTCTGATGGGGAGAAGCCCTGACCAGCCAAGCCTCCTGGCCTGGGAAATGGTTCTACTCAATGTTTTAAAGTGGCTTACTCAATGTAAACAATTAGCCCAGACTCTCATGAGATTGTTTAGCCTATGTCAATCCCTGAGAACCAGAGATGATGATGTCCCAGAATCCTTCTAAGTTTGGTGACAAGACCACATTTATGGGCCAAGAGAGCTGAGGACCAGATTCTGAACCCACATAAGTGACCCCTCTGAAAGCTTAGCCTGAGTGGCCTCCAGCACACTACCCACGTGCAATGACAACTCTTAATTTTATAAACATAATATTAGTGTATGTTGTTTAACAAGGCAGCTGGAAAATTCTCCCCCAACCTGATCTAGTTTCCTCTGCTAGAATTTTGATTTCAACAGAGACAACCTGTCTTCAGGGATGGAGACAACCTTGCTGGTCCTCTTGGCTCTTACATTTTCAAGGGTGAGAAAGAGAAAATATGCTTAGGACCCACTTGCCACCTGACTTTTCTCTTTATGATGCCTCTCCAAAGAGCTTCAAGGATTGTGGTTAGTGAAACTTAGTAATATCTGTTGAGCACCGAAGCTTTGGCAGACCCTAGAGGTTCACTCTCTCCAAACTCCCATTTTTAGCCCAGTGTCTCTTGCTGGGGATGTAAAAAATAAAAGCTCACTCTTCCAGGCTCCCTTGCAGCTATGGGTGGCCATGTGACTTAGTTCTGCCCATAGAGATGTCAGCAGAAGTCCCTGAGGATGACGACCTTAATTCCAAAATAGAAGGCAAGGCCGCATATGGAGAAAGCCCTTTGCCTTTCCTCCAGTCTTTCATGTGGGCATGAGGCCTGCAATGATATACCATAACCATGAGGATGTACTAAGGTGACAATGCTGAGCAGCAGTGCCAGCCTCAGACTGCTGATCTCTATACAACCTCTTTCATGAGAAAAACAAACCGTATTATCTCAAGCCTCAATTTGTTGGGTTTTCTGTTATTTGTGGTCCAACTTGTTTCTCACTAATAAACCAGCAGTATGCTAGGCACACATACTGGTTTTTTTTCAACTTCGCAACTATGCTATAGAGATGTACCACCCCGCTTAGAGATGATGAAATAGAGGCACATCAGTCTGAACCCTTTAACACAGCCACTTCTCATCGAGCTGTCCAAAGCCTGATTCTCGGTTCTGTGTTTAGACTGAGGCTAGTGGGGGAGGCAGCTGTGTCCCTGACTCATGCCCAGAAGGCCTTACCTTTCTCAATCATTTCCTTTGTCTGAGGGTGAGGCATCTTGATAAACATGTTCCCGAAGCAAACCATCACATCTTCTGAAATGGTAAATGGTCATTCCTTCAACAAATATCTTTGAGCACCTACTACCTGCCAGTCATTGTTTTAGATGCTGAGAACACAGAAGAACAAGACAAAGTTCCTGCTCTCATAGAACTTAAGTTAAAGTGGAGGAGGGGGAATAAACAAGGAAAGATATCATTTGTCAGACCCTGACAAGTCTAAGAACTGTAGAGAAAAATAAACCAGGGTAAGACAGATGGGGAATTCTAGAATAGGAGAGGGACTTTTTATACCAAGTGGTCTGAGGAAGCCTCACTGATTATGTGACATCTGGACAGAGATAGAAGAAAGTGAGGATATGAGCCCTGCAGACATCTGGGGAAAGAGTGAACCAAGCAGTGAAGATCAGTAACGTGCTTGGGGTGTTGGAGGAACAGCAAGGAGACCAGTGAGAATGGAGTCAATGAGTGAGGGGGAGAGTAGAGATGATATTGGAGAGTTCAAGGGCATCTGGATTACATGGGGTCTTACAGGACTCTAGATTTTACTCTGGTGAGATGAGAAGCAACTGGAAGGTTTCAGATTTTCCAATGTACTTTAAACAAAATTCGAACTTTTTCCCTTCATTATGGCCTGGCCTCTGCCCATCTTTCCAGCTTCGTCACATGCCCCTCCCCCTTGCTTACTCTGTCACAGCTACTTGACCTCTAAAAAGCTCCTATCCCCTTCTCCAATACAACACCTATCCCACATCCAGTCCCTTCTTCAGCTTTCTGTTTTCGATGATGTATTTATGTTGTTCTACTCATCTGTAGAGCACAAGTTTAGAAACCGAACTGTTTTTATTCCCCACCTCCCAGTTTTCCAGTGCCATCACTGATGACCCGTCATCAAGGCGAGCAGCTGAAATATTGAACCACAGTCTGTGTCAGACCTGCAAAATTTTCTCTCCTATCTCCACGGGCTGTGTCACAACCTGTGGCCTCCTGCCTGGTCTCTATTAAGGACAAGGCAAAGGCCTTAAACAGAAAGCTGAACAGGCCTCCTGGGCTACAATGAGGAAGTCTTGACTCACCAGAGAGGCTGAGATCCTTCTGCAGGGCCCTCAGGCCCTCTCGGTTCTGATTCCTTTTGGTGTCCAGGTCCACAATCTGAGAAGCACAGAGGCAAGAGGGAACTCAGTTACCTCTTACCCTAGCCTGTCACCTCCCAACAGACCAGAAGCTATTAAAACCTAACAGAAACAATAAGATATCATTCCTGGGTTACTTCTAGTGTCCAATCTAAAATGGATTGATGTGTGAATCTCTTTCTTACTCCTACTCAGCTTCCAGGTCCTTAAAGACCATGCTTTGTGCAGGTGTCTTCCCCCCGAGAGAAGGTGCTGGGGAAAATGCCGACAAAACAGGTAATTTTGGATTATTAACTGGAATGCTAGTTCTCAAGCTTTAGGGCATATGGACAAGTTCTTCCAGCTGATCCTTAACTAGTATCAAGAGAAGCCCAACAATACTAGACTGGATCAGGAGGAGGTAGGGCACTGGGATGGTAACAACGCAAGAGCTACCAAGGAAGCAAGGCAGTATAATGTGGTGCTAGAGAAAGGTGGCACTGGAGCCAAAATACCCAGGTTTGAATCCTGCTGCCTGCCGTGCACTGTGCAATTTCATCTTCCTATTTGCTTCTCTGAAAAATGAAGATATGATCAGTACCTACCTCATAAGTTATTGAGCCAGGAACGAAATGAATTAGCACAGTACTTGACACACAGTAAGTACTTGGTAAACTGCTATTATCATCACCAAGCGCACCATGATGCAGTGTTTAATAGGCTCTTACCCACATCTTTCCCTTCTCAGTAAACACCCCGAGGCCAATCATTCTAACTAGAGAAGAGTCATGACTCCATCTTCTTGACTCCTCCTACTCCCTCACCCCTGTCTGTAACCATCATTGATACCTACTCAGTCCATCTCCAAAATATATTTTGACCCATCCCTTACCTAGTTTGTGGCAATGGCCCCCACCAGGCCCTTGTCCCCTTATATTCTGTGCTCCACGGAGCAGCTAGAGGGATCCTTTTAAAACCTAAATCCAATGACCTCGTCCCTCTGCCCCCCATGAAATCCCTTCAAACACTCGGCACTTCGATTAGAGCCAGATCTAAACTTCCTGTTCAGGTCTACAAGGCCTTCCATGATCCAGGACCCATGTTCCTCCCGCGTCTCCACCCTTGCGCAATCAAACAACTCAGGCCTCTCTTCCACTCCTCTCCTTCCCTCAGAGCCTTGATTGGGACGGTGCAGGCCAGGTCAATGAGGGGGCCCAGGAACTGCATTTTGAAAAAAGTGTTCAGGTTAAGCGCCCAATGGATCCAAGGGGCAATGGATCGGGATCCGGAGAGCACAGTAAGGGGCAGAGGAAGGATAGAGAGAGGGGATGCCTAGTACAGGGCAGGCGCTCACCTAATACGTGCCGTATAAATGGATGCAGCGCGGCGCTGTGCCAAGCAGAGAGAACTGTCCTGTCTATGGTCACAGCTGTTAGAGCATCAACCCGGGTCAACTCACTGCCAGTTAGTGCTGGAGCCAAATTCCGTACCCTGCGCGCTTCCCTACGGCGCTCGCCACCAGGCCCCAACAGCCGAACCCCGGCCCCAGCGCCGCGGACGGTCCACCTACCTGCCGCTTGTCCGCTAACACCGCCTCGGCGAGCTCCTCCACTTCTACCAGGTACCGCAGCACCCGTTCGGCCTCGGGTGACAGCATGGTACCCGCCAGCTCCGACCCCGCTAGGCGACACCGGGCCTCAAGTTCCCCTCTAGCTCTGCCTGCGCAGGCGCTGCTCTGAGACGGGCTTCCGGTGCGCATGCGCATTAGAACACGAACGGCGGTGCGCAGGGTCCGATGCATGCGCGTCAGCCGAACGCAAGAGGCGGGGCCTCGTTTGGGGGCGGGGTTGAAGTTTCCCCTGCTGTCCGCAGTGCGGCCTCAACCTCTCCCTTCCTCCCTTTATGTATTCCTGAGCAATTATTATGTGCCGGGCAGTTTTAGGTACTGAGGATGCAGCAGTGAACAAAACAAAGTCCCTACCCTCATGCAACTTCATTCTAGTGGGAAACAACGGCAATTAATGACAAAACAAATAATTATATACTATGGAAGGCAGTGATAGGGCTTTGGAAAAATATATCATTCTTCCCCTGTTCGGGGCACACCAAGGAGGCCTGTGTGGCAGTGTGACATATTTAACCTCTGACACCTTCAGTTTCCAAATAGAAATGAATAAAAATCCTCATTGTCCTTCCCCAGGATCGGAAGGAGGCAGGAATCATTTTTAATTCACTTTGACCAGTGTTCATTGACCTCCTGTGTTGGGCTCAATGTCAGGAGCAGTTGATCTAGACCCAAGGAAGGGCCTGGAAAACCATAGGCAGTGAGCAACGAAGTGCCAGCTTGAAAAAGAAGGTCCGTAAGTGCTGGGAAGTGAATCCATGTGGGTCGTATGATCCCGGAGGACCTCCGAGAAGAGGCTGGCAAGTGAAAACTGGCCGTCTTTCAGAATCAGAGAGTTCCCTAGAGATCATGCCCAAACCCTTCATTGTACAGGTGGAAAAATCAAAGCTCAGAGAGTGGTGAGGACTTTAAAAAATCAATAGCAGATCTGGTATTAGAACTCTGACCTCCTGCCTCCCTAAGTCTAGCTTTCTATTCTATTCTTTTGGCCCCTTGTGACCAAGCACTTTCACACCCCTTGCCTTACTTGAATTTCCCAACCTTGTATGGGTGGGTTATTCCTTCCCCATTTCACAGCTGCAGATTCAGGCTGGGAGAAGGGCAATGCCTTGTCATGCAGAAAATTGGGAGCCAACGTGGGTCTAGAAGCTCTCCGGTCTCCATACCACAGCTATCTTAGGATCTGGAAAAAAGCTCTCCTCTAAACTGTGGCCCTAGAAGTCTCAGTGGCACCTCCTCTTTGCTTGGCTTTTGGCTGTCTTCAACTGCTGGAGGCAGAGCTAATTTTCCCTGTAGCTGCCTAGTATAGGGAAAGAAAGATTCATTAAGAATTCCTCATTGAGGGTGAATTTGTCGCCAAAATCAGGGTGTTTTGTGTAAACACCTTCTGGTTCAGAAACACAGACACAAGCCCTGGGAAGGAAGGGAGAACATTTGCCAAGGGAAAAATGGGCCTCACCAGGCATCACTGGAGCCTGGACCCCAGAACCGGGTCTCCTCCACCTTGGGGCCCAAAGAGGATTGGACTAGGCTGACCCCTGACCCCTGCCAATGGGCCTGGATGGGAAAGGGTTGAGGGAGGCTGCCAAATTGGTCACTTCTTGGCTGTGACTGGCCCTTAGAGAGCACCCCTGACTACTGGAAGTGTTGGAGAGGGAGGTCATGTCCAAGCCTTTGAGACAGTCAATCTTGAAAGGACTATTGTTTCTGAACCATCGATTTCACAAATATTTATTGACTACCCTGGCTCAGTTATAGGGATTCTGCCATGAACAAAACCAAACATGGTCCTTGCCCTCAGAAAGTTTCCAATCTGGTGGAAGAGACAGACAATAAACACTTGAACAAGTAAATATGTCATGCCCAGGTGGTGATAAGTGCTCTGGAGAACAACAGAGAAGGACAAGGTAGAGATGGAATGATGGAGGGGCTATTTGAGATCAGGTGGTCAGGGAAGACTCTGAAGAAAGAGGTGGCGCTTGAGCAGAGAGGTGGAGGGAGTGAGGGGGTGAGCCATGTGGATATTTTGAGGAAGAGCATTCCAGGCAGAGGGAAGAGCAAATGCAAATGCCCTGGAACTTGGAAGAACAGCAAGACCAGTGTAGGTGGAACTGAATGAGCAAGGGAGAGAAGGTAGGAGATGAGGACAGAAAGGGGGAGGAGGCACTGAACATGCGGGGCTATAGAAGGGGCTATAGATGCCCTTCCCAAATTGGAAAAGCCCTCCTTGGAGGTCACCTGCTGACATTGCCGTGCATGCCTGTGGCTTCCTGCTTCTCTCTGCTCATGGATTGAGTGGGGAATGTGGTGAGTTAATGTCCACAGGAGTGGCCTTCAACCAAGAAAAGAAAGGAGTTAGTGGCTGCATAACCCAGCTTCTTTGCCTTTCTGTGGGAGACCCAAGAGGAGGCTGTTAAAATCACCCAGGTAAGATAGATTGGTTGCTGGAGCAGAGGTAGCAGTGGGGCTGGTGAGCACCAGTGGAATTCTCAAGGACCTTGCACACATTCCTCAGTCAGCCTGGATTAATTTTCTCCCACATCTCTGTACCTGCGTAACTACTACATATATCCCACTTATCAGCTTGTTGTCACCTCCCCCTACAGGTCAAGAGTCCGCACTTGGCCCCCACAGCTTCCCGGGCTTCCCCCACCTCTACACTTATCATAACGTCTTTTTTCTGTGATAATCTCCCTTGCCAGTTATGAGCTCCTCAAGGCAGGGACCTTATGTCTTGTTCGCTGCTATGTCTCCAGAACCTAGAATTGTGCCTGGCACACAGTAGGTGAGAACATCTATCACTTTCCAGGATGATAATATAATTTACTTATATTATTTACAGGTTGAAGGAGTAGACTCAATATGAAGTAGAACTTTCTAAAATCCAAAGTATCCAAAGATGAACAAGCTAACTCAAGGGTAAGTGATTGCCCATCCCAGAAGGTATGCAAAGCTGGACTGCCACATGGTTGAGATACTGCAGAGGGTGAGTCCCTCTGCAGTCTTAGATGGGGGTGATATCCACTAAGTCTTTTCTAACCAGATAAACTCAACCTGGTCAGACTGAGGGAATGCCTCCCATCTTTAGCCACCTCAAGCCTGGGCCAGAAAGGAGGTGGCTGCTGGGGCTTTGGTGTTTGGGGACTGACCAACTTCATCCATTCCCCTTGGATCCCTTTTTACTACTTTTGTGCACCCCCCTTGGTAAGTGTTCAGTAACCTGCACTCACTTCTCTTCTTGGAGGGGACTGCCATCAGGCTGCTGGACCCTCCTGAGGGGACTTATCCTCCCCCTAAGCTGTAACCCATCATTTCAGGGATATGAAAGCTCACCTTCCCTGCTTGGGCAGCTGGCGGGGATGTGGGTGGATAACTCTGAGGTATAATTACACTCAAGGTCTCCTGTGGGATTGGGCTGAAGCAAACACCCACAAGACATCCGCAAGCCCTACTTGGCTTCCTCTCCTTCCCAGTCCTGCCTCCTCTACTCTTTTATGGTCAAAACCCTCCAATGCTCTCATCTCATTCAGTAAAAGCCAAACTCATGACCAAAGCCCATAAGGCCCTGCATGACCTGCCTTACCTCTCTAGGGCATCTCTCACCTCTCTCCTCACCTCCTTGCTGTTCCTCAAACATGCTAGGCACAGTCCCACCTCAGGACCTTTGCACTGGCTGCTCCCTGTGCCTGCACTTCCCCCTGACATCAATATGTCTCCCTTCTTCATCTCCTACAAGTCTTTGCTTAAATCCCACCTTCTCAATGTTGCCTACCCCAACCTCCCTAATCAAAAATGCAACCCCTGCCCTTCCCAGTAACTCCTGATCAACTTCCTCTGTCCTACTTTTCTTTTTTTAAATAACACTTATCACTTTCCATGAGGGTGGGGAATCTTTGTCTCATTTGTTACTGATATATCCCAAATGCTTAGAACAGTGCCTGGCCCATAGTACGTACTCAATAAACATTCTTGAATGAATGAATAAGAAAAAAAGCCAGAATTGTAACCAAGGCAGATACTCTCCGAGGTCAGGCTCTTAACCCCTATGCTGGAGGTAGGGAGTGGAAGTGACAGATCACCGCAGGCCTTGTTGGCTAAGGTAAGGGAGTTGTATTTTGTTCTCAGACCAGTGTGAAGGTTTTGAGCAAGCACAGAACATGATTGGGCTTACTTTGTGAAAGCTCCCTCTTTCTGTGTGGATAGGATGAGCTAAAATGGGCAAGTGTGGTACAGTCCTCTGGGTGTGTGTGTGTGTGTGTATGTGCATGTCAGTGGTGGGAGGGTGATGATGGGGACTTGGAGAGGTGACAGGGCTGTGTCTGCACTGGGGCTGGGAGCAGCAAGAAACCAGCTCATATTCTATTTCTCCAGGCAGCCTGGGAGGCTGCTTCATGGGCTCTGGACTGTGAGTAGTCCAGGCCGGGCCTTCCAGCTGCTGACAATATGTCCCTGTCTCACAGATGGGCTATTTGCTCTCCTGGGTGGTCCCCATCTCCTCTCTCTGCTTCCTTTGCGCCCCTGTGGGCTTGGCAGGTGGAGGGGAGGCCTCCACTCCCTCTCCTCTCCTGACCCAGAGAATAATCCTTTATATTCATGCGCTTCTCCTTATGTCCTCACTTCATCCTCCCACAGCCCCCAGTTACAAGGAAATCTGATTCCCATTAGGCTGATGAGGACATTGAGGCCTGGAAAGGGGATGGGACCTCCCAAGGTCGTGAAGCCAGATGGGGACGCTAGGTGGGGAGCTGCCTCCCAACTCCCCTCCCCTTGATTTCATCAGGCAACAGATGGTCCCAAGGTTTGACCTCAAAGAGAATACAAGCCCAGAATGTTTCAGGCCTCCCTGAGCTGGTCTTTACCACTACCTTTCATACTAAATCCATTCCTTTTAAATTCCATGAATAGATTCTTCTTATTGAAAATGAAAACATGACAGAGAAAAATAAAGATTCTTTTTGACACTCCTCCCCCACCTCGGTTTGGGTGTGTATTTTCAGAACTATGATATTTGGGTTATATTTTCAGAACTATGATATTCATTTAAGGACATAGTTAGGAACGCAAAGAACATATATAAGACTATTATGTGCGTGGCAGAGTAGGAAGGTGGGACAGAGAACATTACACTAAAATGAACCCACTCCACTACCTGTTTGCTCTTGGGCATTTTTGATTCGGGTATTTCAATCTCTCTCCTACTTTCTTACAGCAGCAAAATCTTCTGTAGTGTAAGCACCACAGTTCATTTGCTTATCTAACTTTCTAAATCACAATTTATAGTTATTTTTCATGCAATTAAGTACAGAGGGTTGAATTAATCCCACCTCTCAGTTCTTAACACATGGTCACGAGTTAGTCTGCGAAGACCCTCTATTGTTTGTATTATTTTCTTCTTCCTCCCCCTACTCAATTCTGACTTTGCCAAAACCTCTGCTGTTTGATATGTCCTTAAATATTTGAGATTTCTTGTAAAATGCATAGTAGTTGTTTTATGTGTTTATGTATTTTTTAAATTCTTACTAAGGTATAACACATGGAAGAGCACACAAATCATAAGTGTACAGTTCAATGAACTTTGAAAAACTGAACACAACCATGTAAGCAGCACTCACATCAAGCAACAGAACATCAGTAGCCCCTAAGGATATCCCTTTCAAGCCCTCCTAACCACTACCCGAAGAAGAACCACTCCCCTGACTTCTAACACCATGCACGGGTTTGGCTTGTTCTTGAACTTTGTACAAATGGAATCCCAGCGTGTGCTTTTTGTGCCTGACTTCTTTCTTTCACCATTTTATTCATGAGATTTATCTCTACTGTTGTGTGTAGCTATAGATCACTTACTCTCAATGGCGTAGTGTATTCTATTGGATGACTACACCATAATTAAACCATTCTGCTGTTGGTGGACATGTGGTGGTTTCCAGCTTGAGGCTGTCACAGAGTGCAGATATAAATAATCACATATGTATCTTTGGGCACACACACACGTACGCATTTCTGTTGTATGTCTACTTAGGAGTGGGATTGCTGGGTATGTTATCAGCAGTAGATACTGATAAACTGGGTATATATTCTAAATCCACATAAATATTATTGTGCTGTAAGTCATGTTTATTTCCTAACTTTTTTTTTTTTTGCTCCTCCTGGTGTTTCTCTGATCTATCCATGTACTCTGTGTACCTGCAGTTTCTTGCTCCTGGCAGCTCCAGAGAACCCAGAACTGCTTTCCTCACATTTTACTTGTCCTCTCCCTTGGTTGTGGATGCTCGAGTCTCCTTTTTCTCCCCATCAGCACACACAGTGCCACACCAAACACCTTGGTGTGCTGTTGCCTTGTCACAGGACAGGCATACACTTGTTTTTCTTAAATGCTGCCACATTCTTCTCCAGGACAGCTGTACTAATTTATACTTTTACCAATGATGCACATCCTCACCAACATTAGGTACTATCCACCTTCTACGGCTTGCCAGTGTAGTAGTATATTTACTGAACCATCTCAGGTGGATGGACGTTTAAATTGCTTTCCATCTTTTGGGATTATAGATGCTGCTGCAATGATCCTTCAGGAACACATCTCCTGGTACTTGTCTGTAAGTTCAACTTCTCGGCCTCATCTTCCACCACTCTTCTTGAACCCTAGGTGGGAACCCTGACTTTCCCACCTCTCTCTGCCTATGCTCAGGCTGTGCCCTCTGCCCTCTGCCCTCTGCCTTTGCTTTCCTTCTCTACTTCTGCATGCTTACTCCTCCCATAATGCCC
>NW_011889169.1:1220088-1226633 GCF_000151845.1 Pteropus vampyrus
TACTTTTACCAATGATGCACATCCTCACCAACATTAGGTACTATCCACCTTCTACGGCTTGCCAGTGTAGTAGTATATTTACTGAACCATCTCAGGTGGATGGACGTTTAAATTGCTTTCCATCTTTTGGGATTATAGATGCTGCTGCAATGATCCTTCAGGAACACATCTCCTGGTACTTGTCTGTAAGTTCAACTTCTCGGCCTCATCTTCCACCACTCTTCTTGAACCCTAGGTGGGAACCCTGACTTTCCCACCTCTCTCTGCCTATGCTCAGGCTGTGCCCTCTGCCCTCTGCCCTCTGCCTTTGCTTTCCTTCTCTACTTCTGCATGCTTACTCCTCCCATAATGCCCCTCCTCCTAGAAGACCCTCCTTCTCTGACCTGACCCCTCAAGAAGGTTGCTAACCATCATATTCTCCAGAAGGACTTTGGTCCTCCTTTTCTTCTGGCATCGATCCCTTACCTCTTTTGAAATAGACCCATTTTTTGCTATGGTTTTGGCTTTCTTACCGGCCTGGGAGCTCACTGAGGCCAGAGGCTCTGTGGGCTTCCCCTCAGGTACCCAGGATTTTCAGAGGATGCCTCACAAGAGGTCTGCTGAACAACTGAGCAAGGCTATGACCTAACCATGCCTTGGAGGGAATTAAGGGTCTAGTCTGTCTGGCTGTCTGTCTGTCTGTCTGTCTGTCTTCTTTACCAGCCAGAACTTTTCAGGAGTAACTCATTCTACTGGAAAGAGGGTAGAACATGGAATTAAGACTCCCCCTCTCTTGGGTGGAGATGAATGACTTGACCCATCTGTAAAATGGGTGTTAGCAAGGTAAGAAAGACAAACGTGTCCCCTTTGTACCTTTGAATTTTGAACCATGTTAATGTGTTAATTATTAAATAAATAAAACAATCATGTTTGTTTAAAGGACTTTCAGATTCTATAAGGAAGAAAGTGACATCAGAACAGAGATGACATTCCAAGATTATTGAATTGAAGGTATCTTAGTGATTCCCTTGTCTTACAAGTGAGGAAGCTGAGGCCTAGGGAGGGAAGGTTACTTGCTCAAGGTTACCTTGAGCAGGTAATGGCAGAATCAAGAGTGGCTGTTACCTGAATTATAGACCTGGGTCCTTTCATGTCACAGCTGGCTCAGGATCACTAAGCATTGATGTGCCAAGCTCTGCTAAGTGCTAAGGACACAGTGGTGAACAAGATAGGCATGATTACTGCCTTCACAGATTTTATATTCTAGACAAGAAACAAATACATATTATAACTTCATATAGTGATAAATGCTTTGGATAAAAAATAAAGCAGATGAGGGGATAGAGTGTCAAGGGAAAATTATCAGGAAAACTCCTCTGAAGAGGAAACATTTTAGAGAAGAGAAAGATGGAGCTTCTGAATACCTGGGGGAATAAAAGTCACAAAAGCTGGGTGGGAGGGAGAAGGTTGGAGTGTTAAAGGAATAGCAAAAAGCCAGCGTGGCTAGAACAGAATGAGCAAGGGAGACAGAAGGAGGTGAGGTCAGAGAGGAGAGTGGGAGAGAGTCTGTAGGCAGGGCTGAGGACTTTGGCCCAAAGTGAGGTAGGTAGTAGTCAGAAGGTTCTCAGCTGACAAGGAACCTGATCAAATTTCCTCTTTTAAAAGGGCCCCTCTGGCTAATGGTGGAGATGGAACATTAGGAGGGGAAAGATGGGCTGCAGGGAGCACACTGAAGAGGCATAGCCTGGGGCAGTGTGGTGGGGAGCAGAGGTCTTCCCATCTGTGCAACTAGGGAGTTAGATGAGAGATCCCTTAGGGCCTTTCCAGCTCTGGCAGTTTGTAATTTGGTGGATTATCTCAGCACACACTAAGGAGGTGTAGCCAAGCCACTGTTTTTCTTTACTCATAATCTCAGTTTCTTCTCTTGGATTCTGAGTCTCAACAGAGCCCAGATGATCTGAGGCTCAGAGCAATGACTCCTGTCCACCCCCATCACTGCCAGTCCCACTCCTGTTCCCACCTCCCAAGGACAGATGGGCGGGCAGCAGAAGGCAGTTGAGCCTCAATGCCTGCAGGGCCCCGGGAGAGAAAATTATCCGAGAGTTCATAACCCCTCTCTGCCTTGCAGATCTTGAGTTAAAAGCCCCAAATGTCACAGCCCCAAGAGACAAGGGTTGGAGGGTGCCAGGAGAGGGGCAGACCAGGTGCTTTTATGACAGCAGCTGCCCACATGGGGCAGAGACCTGGGTTGCTAAGAACTCCAGCCCTGGGAGCGGGAAGCCATTAGCACTGAGGCTGAAAACTGGTGGCCTTCAGGCTGTGTCTGACCCACTGACCTATTTACTTGGCCTGAAAAGTGTTTTGAGAAAAAAAATGGAACCAACATTTAAAAATCAAGAGATTTTACAATACAATCCAGATTTCTGGTTTCTCTTGAATAATCTGACCGTACCAACTGCCTATTCCCATATGACAGCATTCAGCAGTAGCCGATTAGCAGCTGTCCCCATTATTATATTATTTTACTAATAGATAAATACATTTACGTGATTCCAAAAAAATATGTAAATTGGCATATAGTAAAGTCTTCCTCCTATCTTTGTTCTCCTTCTTCCCAGTGCCCCCTTCAGTAATTTCGTTTTCTTATGTATACTTCTAAAGTTTCTTTATGCACATACGAACATGCATATATTCTCCCTTTTCACTCAGCTTTGTCTCCCGTCCCTTGCTTTCCCCAATGGAGGCCTCTCTGAATTAGAAGGGCTTCACCACCTTCTTTACTGCCACATGCTATTCTGTTGTCAGGAAGTCTATGATTGATTTAGCCAGTCCCCTACCGATGGACATTTGGGTCCTTCCCAATATTTGCTGTTATAAACCATGCTGTGTCAATTATCTCACACATCATTTGCATAGGACCTAAAGGAATATTATTAGAAACTGGTCCAAGCTGAGGGTGCAATAGGCATGGACTGAGCTCTCAGTTAATTGAGGAAATGTGATGAGAGTTATTCCCGAGTGATTCTCAACAAAGCCCGGAGACCATGCCCTTGAGGACTAAGGAAAAGCTCCCAGATTTTCTTCTGCCACTTGATAGATATGGGACTTCCCTCTGGGCCTCAGTGTCCCCATCTGTAAAATTAGAGAGGGGTTCAGGGAACTGGATGAGATCTCAAAGGGCCTGGCAATTTCTGACCAGCTGTGGTTTACCTTCTACCTCCACATGAGCCAGACCCAGCCTCTTCTCAGCCCTTGAATAAGCCTGGCTCAACCCTATTACAGAGCCTTTGCCCAAGTTGTTCTGCCACACCTGCCCCTTACCCCCGCTGGAACACCACTCTTGTACTTCTTTATTGGTCCTAGTCTGAATCCCTGATCTCATGCTACTCAGAACACACTAGTCCAAAGTGCTTAGGGCAGAGTTTCCAATATGATACCACTGACAGGTGGGTCACTTTCACCTGACCTGCACTTTAAACACTCCATCAAATCCTTCCTTCCTCTGTGTTACCCTGCCCTGTTGCCTGAACTAGAGTTCTTGAATGCCAGCTCTGCTATTTTCTAACTAATGGCCTTGGGCAAGTGATAGTACCTCCCTGAGTCCCAGTTTCTTTACCCAAAAAGTGGCTGGTTTGAGAATAATGTGGCAATATCAGTATAGGTCTTAGCATGACTCCTGACATACAAAGGGACTGTTAATTCTATAAGTCACTGCCCTTGTCTGAAACAGTTCCTTGTTTACAAAATGGGGAAAGTAATAGAACCTATTTCGTAAGGTTGATCATTCATTCATTCATAGTTCATTCATTCAATCAGTGATTTTTTATGGATGCTAGGCACAGCACTGGGTATTGGGCAATTTGCTGGTGAAGAAAATGGATGAATCTTTTCTCTGTGGCAGCCATTGAAGAATAGAGTGTCAAGGGAAAATTATCAGGAAAACTCCTCTGAAGAGGAAACATTTTAGAGAAGAGAAAGATGGAGCTTCTGAATACCTGGGGGAATAAAAGTCACAAAAGCTGGGTGGGAGGGAGAAGGTTGGAGTGTTAAAGGAATAGCAAAAAGCCAGCGTGGCTAGAACAGAATGAGCAAGGGAGACAGAAGGAGGTGAGGTCAGAGAGGAGAGTGGGAGAGAGTCTGTAGGCAGGGCTGAGGACTTTGGCCCAAAGTGAGGTAGGTAGTAGTCAGAAGGTTCTCAGCTGACAAGGAACCTGATCAAATTTCCTCTTTTAAAAGGGCCCCTCTGGCTAATGGTGGAGATGGAACATTAGGAGGGGAAAGATGGGCTGCAGGGAGCACACTGAAGAGGCATAGCCTGGGGCAGTGTGGTGGGGAGCAGAGGTCTTCCCATCTGTGCAACTAGGGAGTTAGATGAGAGATCCCTTAGGGCCTTTCCAGCTCTGGCAGTTTGTAATTTGGTGGATTATCTCAGCACACACTAAGGAGGTGTAGCCAAGCCACTGTTTTTCTTTACTCATAATCTCAGTTTCTTCTCTTGGATTCTGAGTCTCAACAGAGCCCAGATGATCTGAGGCTCAGAGCAATGACTCCTGTCCACCCCCATCACTGCCAGTCCCACTCCTGTTCCCACCTCCCAAGGACAGATGGGCGGGCAGCAGAAGGCAGTTGAGCCTCAATGCCTGCAGGGCCCCGGGAGAGAAAATTATCCGAGAGTTCATAACCCCTCTCTGCCTTGCAGATCTTGAGTTAAAAGCCCCAAATGTCACAGCCCCAAGAGACAAGGGTTGGAGGGTGCCAGGAGAGGGGCAGACCAGGTGCTTTTATGACAGCAGCTGCCCACATGGGGCAGAGACCTGGGTTGCTAAGAACTCCAGCCCTGGGAGCGGGAAGCCATTAGCACTGAGGCTGAAAACTGGTGGCCTTCAGGCTGTGTCTGACCCACTGACCTATTTACTTGGCCTGAAAAGTGTTTTGAGAAAAAAAATGGAACCAACATTTAAAAATCAAGAGATTTTACAATACAATCCAGATTTCTGGTTTCTCTTGAATAATCTGACCGTACCAACTGCCTATTCCCATATGACAGCATTCAGCAGTAGCCGATTAGCAGCTGTCCCCATTATTATATTATTTTACTAATAGATAAATACATTTACGTGATTCCAAAAAAATATGTAAATTGGCATATAGTAAAGTCTTCCTCCTATCTTTGTTCTCCTTCTTCCCAGTGCCCCCTTCAGTAATTTCGTTTTCTTATGTATACTTCTAAAGTTTCTTTATGCACATACGAACATGCATATATTCTCCCTTTTCACTCAGCTTTGTCTCCCGTCCCTTGCTTTCCCCAATGGAGGCCTCTCTGAATTAGAAGGGCTTCACCACCTTCTTTACTGCCACATGCTATTCTGTTGTCAGGAAGTCTATGATTGATTTAGCCAGTCCCCTACCGATGGACATTTGGGTCCTTCCCAATATTTGCTGTTATAAACCATGCTGTGTCAATTATCTCACACATCATTTGCATAGGACCTAAAGGAATATTATTAGAAACTGGTCCAAGCTGAGGGTGCAATAGGCATGGACTGAGCTCTCAGTTAATTGAGGAAATGTGATGAGAGTTATTCCCGAGTGATTCTCAACAAAGCCCGGAGACCATGCCCTTGAGGACTAAGGAAAAGCTCCCAGATTTTCTTCTGCCACTTGATAGATATGGGACTTCCCTCTGGGCCTCACTGTCCCCATCTGTAAAATTAGAGAGGGGTTCAGGGAACTGGATGAGATCTCAAAGGGCCTGGCAATTTCTGACCAGCTGTGGTTTACCTTCTACCTCCACATGAGCCAGACCCAGCCTCTTCTCAGCCCTTGAATAAGCCTGGCTCAACCCTATTACAGAGCCTTTGCCCAAGTTGTTCTGCCACACCTGCCCCTTACCCCCGCTGGAACACCACTCTTGTACTTCTTTATTGGTCCTAGTCTGAATCCCTGATCTCATGCTACTCAGAACACACTAGTCCAAAGTGCTTAGGGCAGAGTTTCCAATATGATACCACTGACAGGTGGGTCACTTTCACCTGACCTGCACTTTAAACACTCCATCAAATCCTTCCTTCCTCTGTGTTACCCGGCCCTGTTGCCTGAACTAGAGTTCTTGAATGCCAGCTCTGCTATTTTCTAACTAATGGCCTTGGGCAAGTGATAGTACCTCCCTGAGTCCCAGTTTCTTTACCCAAAAAGTGGCTGGTTTGAGAATAATGTGGCAATATCAGTATAGGTCTTAGCATGACTCCTGACATACATAGGGACTGTTAATTCTATAAGTCACTGCCCTTGTCTGAAACAGTTCCTTGTTTACAAAATGGGGAAAGTAATAGAACCTATTTCGTAAGGTTGATCATTCATTCATTCATAGTTCATTCATTCAATCAGTGATTTTTTATGGATGCTAGGCACAGCACTGGGTATTGGGCAATTTGCTGGTGAAGAAAATGGATGAATCTTTTCTCTGTGGCAGCCATTGAAGAGCAGCAGCCATGGCTCTGCATTACTCCATGGCTGTGGTCCACAACACGGGACATAAGGTGACCAAGAACATGAGCAAGCTGAGG
>NW_011889169.1:1227899-1258366 GCF_000151845.1 Pteropus vampyrus
GGACTGCAGATGGCTGCTCCTTCCTGACCCAGGGCAGCTGTCTCCCTTCATCTTTTCTTCTTTGCCACTCTGAGGCGCAGTGGTCCTCAAACCTCCCTCCTCCCCTCTTCTTTCTTCGCTTTCTCTCCTAATTCTTCTCCTACCCTTGAGAGGTAGTAAAACCTATTCTAGAGCCAGATTATAGGTTTGAATTTGGCTCTAGCACATTCTGCGTGACTCTGAACAAACTAGTTAACTTCTGTGTGATTCGGTTTCTTCATCTGTAAAATGAGAGGGAAAATGTAAATTATCTCACAAATTATGAGGATAAAATGAATTAGTAATTATACAGTGCTTAGAAGTCCTAGGCAAAGAGAGACTGCTGTCAGACGGTATAATAAATACATCTACTTTGGGCAAAGGGTGGGCGTATGAGGAATCCTACCCCTCTCCTGAATTACTGTTGTATTCTCCCTCTGGTCTCTTGACCCTCAGGCTGTTTTGCTAAGAGCACTTCTCTCCTCTGGCTGCAGGGTCTTCATTCAAATTCCTTGACTTGATCATATTACCCTCCTGGTCAAATAATGCAGTGGTTCACCATTGCTTCCTGGATAAAGCACATCTTCTGGCTCTTTAGGATCTCATCCCTCAGAATTCTTCAACCTCATCTTTCCCCCTCCCAGAATCTGTGATCCAGATTTCCTTGAAAACGTGCCCTCCACTCTCGGGCCTCCAAGCCTTTGCACGAGTTCTTCCCTCCTCTGGTGTTTCCTCCCTTCCCTTCCCCTCCCTTGTTGTCCCCTTCCCTGCCCCTACACTACTAGGGCTGTGGCCATATGAAAACAGTCCTTAAGGAGGAAAAGGGGAGAGTGGGGAAGAGACAGCAACTCTCAAGACCTAAGTTTTCTCAGCTTGAAAACAGTAAGAAAAAGACAATAAGAAAAGAGACCTCTGAGGATCAAAGAAGGGGATGGGACAATATGTGAACACTGTAAACTATGAAGTGGCGCGTTAGCATCGCGTGACGGCTAAAGGGTTGCAGGGGCACCCGCCTAAGCAGTCCCTTACTTCTAAGTTCCTGGTTTACCCCTACCCTTCAGGCCACTGGAGGTAAACCGAGGAGGGAAATGGAAGAGGAGAGGATGGAGAGAAGGGCGGTGAAGAATAGAGAAAGGAAGTGGAGTGGGGCGGGGTGGGGGGGTGGGAGTAAGAGGCAGAGAGCATGTGGTTGGGGCCCCACACCTCTGAGGAAGGAAGGAGAGGGTGACCTGGGATGCTCTCCCCTCCCCTCTCCATCTTCCTTCCCAAGGGGGGACCCGGATCCGGCCACAGCCCAGGCAGGGTGGGGGAGGGGCGAGGGCGGCGCCGAAGAAAATGAATAATTAAAGTAGAAGGAAGGAGGAAGAAGAGGACAAGGAGGAAGAGGAGGAGACGGGAGCCACCCACGTAGGGTCCTCCCCACTCCGCACCCCACCCCCTCCGCCTCCCGGAAGTCGCTCCCCGCCTCCTGCTCCGCCAACATGGCCGCGAAGTCTGATGGAGCGGCGGCTGCGGCCGGCCCGGTGCCGGAGGGGGCGGCCGGAGGAACCCGGGGCAGTACGGGCGGGCGCAGGGAGGCGGCGGCAGTGGCCGGGACCCCGGGAGTGACCGGAGCGGGAGGCTCGGGGCCGCGCTACGAGCTGCGGGACTGCTGCTGGGTGCTGTGCGCGTTGCTGGTGTTCTTCTCCGACGGCGCCACGGACCTGTGGCTGGCAGCCTCCTACTACCTGCAGGGTCAGCGCACCTACTTTGGCCTCACGTTGCTATTCGTGCTCCTGCCCTCGCTTGTAGTGCAGCTGCTTAGCTTCCGCTGGTTCGTCTACGACTACACGGAGCCCGCGGGGACCCCGGGACCCGCCGTCAGCACCAAGGACAGCAGCACTGGCGGGCCCTCCATTAGCACCAAGGACAGCGCTGTCGCCTTCCGGACCAAAGAAGGCAGCCCGGAGCTGAGTACCCGGCCCGCGCCCTCCTCTGCCAGCGCCTACCGCCGCCGCTGCTGCCGCCTCTGCGTCTGGCTGCTGCAGACCCTCGTTCACCTCCTGCAGCTCGGCCAGGTCTGGAGGTAGGAAAAGTGCAGGTGGAGGGAGCTGACTATGAGGAGTGGGGGTGGCGAGGGGCTGCCTGCCGCCCCAGACCTGCTCTGACCTCTCCAGACCCTCATCATGTCCTGACCTCCGCCCGCCCCACCCTATTGCAGCTTTGATTTTTTTTCTCTGCCAGCTACTCCCTGACCTCTGCCCTCAAACTCTGACCAACCCCATTCTCTCTGATCTGGCCATTGAGGGTGGAGCGGATGGGGTAAGAAAAGAGAGAAAGATCCTCAGGGGTGTAAGAATGAGGAGGACCCTGGGCTCATGAAGATGGGTGTGAAGCTTGGAACAAGGCCCCAGGGCTCCCTCCAGCCCTGAACCACTCCTTTTTGCCTGAGCGATGAGCCTGGGTTTAGGAAAAATCTCAGAAGTCCTTCCCTGCTCTCAAAGATTCTCAGTTCAGAATTGCAATCCATTCCCAACCTCCCAGGATAAACATGGAGGCAGCTAAATAAATATCCCACTCAAACTTTTTAGACTTTTGGGAAAGGGTATGCTGGACTCAGCTGAGAAGGTGTCTGGCTCCTGTTTCTTAGGACTCCCCCAGTGCCCCACCCCAAACACACGCCTCAACAGGGCCAAGAGGATTTGGGATCTTGAATCTGAGATTAGATGGCTACTAACTGTCCTTTAATCTCAGGACAGTAAGATAAAACTGAGGCTTTGTATAAGCAGCCCACTTCCAGCCTTCTTCCTCTGCCAGGACTGAGGGTGCCTGCTGAGCTGAGCTGAGTTGATTGGAGATGGGGAATTATGAACCTAGGATTCCCCTTGAATCAGGATTGTTGTAGTAGCTTAGGCTCTACTGTACACTGATTGAATGAACTTACCTACTATGTAATCTTAGGCAAAACCCCTCCTCCCTCCAAACCTCAGGTTCCTCACCTGTGAAATGTGGAAGAATTCCTACTGGTCTGTCATCATATTTTTCTTACCTAGTGAGATGATCAGATGAGAGAAGGTCTGTGTGAAGGCCCTGCAGACTGTAATGTATTTTAGGAATGTAATAGATTGTCATGATTATCACAAACGTGGGGAAAGCATGGAAAAGTCAAAGTAGTGTAAGGATTGCTGTTCTTATATTTATTCTGCTACTTATTAACACATTCTGTCTAACTCAGAAGATTCAGTTCTGGGCTGAGGGTTAGAAACAGGACACCCAGGGTTTGTCCCAGCTGCTCACTTGCTGTGTCACCCTTGTTATGTTGTCGAATCTCTCTGCCTTGGTTTCCCCATCAATGCCTTGTCTAGATTGATGTGTATATTCCATTTAGCTTGCCCTGGGGGAAAAGGAGAGTGGAGTTGTATCCACACAAAGGGGTGTTATTATTATTAGCTTGACACATAAAAATATTCATGTCTACATCCAGGAACTAATCTGCATTTATCATTCTGTGCCCGAGTGGACAGATGGTGAAAGATATTTTTAGATTCTGAAATGGTAACTTCCTATTCTTGGTAGCCAAAGCTTCGTCCCCCTTTCCCTTCAGCCTAAAATGGGCCAACTGCCCCTTGACTCACTGGCTACCTCAAACCCTCCTCTTCTACTTGTTCAGAATCTACTTACAAGAAACTAATACTTCTTTCTTGAACATAAGTTGAATTTCCCTCAAACTGTGAGAAAAATTACCATGGGGTGGAGATAAGGGTCTCAGGGGAGTGGCTGGAGATGGCTGAGGGTCCATTGAGCTCCATGGCTTCTTAGATAAAAGGGCTAACTATTTCCACTCTCCTTTATTTGTAAAATGAGGGGATTGGGATGAGATGATTTTGCAGAGATGACAAATGAATGGCCCTTAGGTTGAAACCTACAGAAGTATTTTGTTTGGCTTGTATAGTATTTCAAAAATCCAAAGGTCTTAGCTTCTATTGGGGGGGAAAAAAAAAAGGAATCTAACAGTTTTTTGGCCTGTAACAATTTAGGCAGGGTATATGTGCTCCAATTTGTCCGGTTCCAGTCCCCTTCAACACATGTTGACCATTTCACTCAAGCTTTAGGGGAAAGAGAGGCCTAATTTACAGTTCTATAACAATTATTTTATTAAGCACTCACTTTGTGCAAAGCCTATTGGTTGCCTTTTTACCTGTTTCATCTCCTGTATCCCTCCTAAGACACCTCTGATGGGTTGTATTATCATTCCTACTTAACAGATGAGGGAATGGAGGCTCAGAAAGGGGCATCCTTGCCCAAGGTCACACAGCTAAAGGGTAGGAGAGCTGGGACTCAAGACTCTGCCTTCGAAGCTCAAGTTCAATTTACCCACCCTGCAGTTCTGCCACTAACGTGTTCCCCAAGCTCAAAGAATTATGAGTCCGAGTTCCCAAGATTCCGGGATGATAGAAAGTCAGGGCTTCTGCTGCACTGAGATAAGAATGTGAAAGGAGCGGGAGGGAGTTGGGCTATCTGGGTAAGGATGGGAAGACAGTGTATATTGTGGGGGAAGTGCTGGACTGAGAGCAGTGGATCAGGAGACCTACGTCTTCATCAGGGTTTGTAACTAGTTTGCTAGGTGACCTTGGGCAAGGCTCTTCCCACACCTGGGCCTCAGTTTCTCTGTATGTCAAATGAGAATATTAGATTTGACAACCTTAAGAGCCTTCTCTTTTCTGGAATTCTAACTCTAGTCTAATTATCAGAGCTAAAGCCTCTGGGCTCCTGTCTCAAAAGCTTTGGCTTCTAAAATGGCTGAGGGTCTGGCTAAATGGAAGATAATCTAGACAAGGTATAGAGAAGCCAGCAGGGCTGGCATTCCTAGAAATTAAGCAATGTTGGCACAACATGTTTGCTTACCACATGAAATGTTCCCACAGTGAATAGTTTCACTGTTCAGCAGGACTTGGTGCAGATGTTCTGAGTGGTGGAACCTGGGGTAATGAGGAAGGAGATGTGTGTCTGAGCCCTCCAGTATCAAAACCGGGAGACCAGGCAGTCATTCACCTTCTGATCCCATGCTCCAAATTCTGAATAAAATAATTGGAATCATAAAGATATTTTTCAACTCCTCATATTTGTACAATGCTGTGTCAAAAGCTTGAATATTTTGAGGAGCCAGGTGACACAGACTTGTGTCAGTACATGGGTGTCAGTTAAGAGGATATTATGGGGTAAGCAGTGCCCTAGAGAAGGGGAAACCACTACCTAACTCTAGCCGACGGTTCCATGAGAAATTGTGGACCCAGTTTTGTCAAGTCTTGATTTCTCAAGAGAAATGGGAAATTGGGATTTTTGTGTGAATTCTTCCAATTTTCAACTACTAATTAAGATTTTTAAAAATAGTGTCAACCAAAGGAAACACATTTGTAGGCCTGTCATCTTTGTGACCTCTGGTCTAGCACTTCACAATTGATAAGGTTCTTTCTTATTCTATTTCCAAACAACCCTGCAAAATGGGTGCTGGTATTAATTTAAACACAAATGGGGCTCTGAGGAGGAAGAGGAGAATGAATTCATGGACACCATGCACCCACTGTGGGAACATTTCATGTGGTAAGCAAACATGTTGTGCCAACATTGCTTAATTTCTAGGAATGCCAGCCCTGCTGGCTTCTCTATACCTTGTCTAGATTATCTTCTTTTGTGTGCCCCCACAACATAATATATATTTTATTTTTTAACAGTCCCAACTGTTCCCACGTGAGGTGCTCCAGGTACGTGATCTTGCTTTACCTCGAAACTGCCCTTGGTTGGCAAGTGAGGCTCAGAGAAGTCAAGTAACTTGTCCAAGGTCACCCACTAAGAAAGTGGGGGAGAGATGAAGTACCAACCCAGCTTTGCCCAGCTCCCAAGCCCAAGCTCTGCTTTGAGAGTGTCACAGAGCAATGCCCATGTACAGAGACAGATTGACCCCCGAGAGAAGAGCACACAGATCTTTTGGTAGAACATGAAGCTGGCTATGGGCAGGACATCGACCTTTGTTTTCTTCTCTTTCTGCCCCCCTACCCCAACCCTCTGAGCTATTAAGCCACTCAGGGCTGTTAAGCCAATTAAAGTCATAACCCTGTCTCCTCTGACCCTGTGGGCAGCAGAGCGGTAAGCCATGAATCCTGCTTCCCTTAATCTTGAATTCACTGGGCTCCAGCTTTACCCAGATAAGCACAGTTTGCTAAGCCAATTAGTGGCAGACGATCTGGCGATCTGGCGTGGGATTCCTCCCAGGCTGTCAGGATCTGGGGATCCCAGAATGGGGAGCGAGGAAGGCAAACTAGGCCTTGAAGGCCATCCCTCCCTTCTGTGTCTATGCCCCAGCTCTGTGTCCTCTGCTTTCTCACGAGCCTGCACTCAAGTTTTGAAATGAGTTAGTGATTTGCTTGGTGTAAAAGTCAGGCTCTGGGTCTCCTCTCTAGAAAGCCATATTTTTGGCATTATGGTTAAGAACAAGGACTCTGGATTCAAATGTTTTCAGTTCAAATCCTGATCCTATCGCTTTCCATGCATGACCTTGACAAGCCATATAATTTCTCTGTGCCTGAGTTTCATCCCTTGTAAACTAGGGACCACAATGGTACACCTCTTGGATTGTTTTGAGGTTTAATGAGATAATGTGTACCAAAGAGTCTAGCAAAGGGCTGGCCCCATTGTTATATATTCAGAATCATTGGCAGTGATTAGTGCCATCAGCCTGAGCTTTGTTCCCTGAAGAAGGAGGTTTGTTCACTGAGCAGGTGGCCAGGGAAAGGGCAGGAGGGCAGGAGGGCCTTGAAGGCCCCTGAAGCCATAAGGACAGAGCAGATGTTCATTTAATCTGCACTCATTCATTCAGCAAATATTTATGGAGCACCTGCTGTATACCAGCACTGTGCTAAATGCTGGGAATAGAGTGGTGAACAAGACAAAGTCCCTGCTCTCATAGAGCTCAGTAGTCTAATGGGGAAACAATAAACAAACAAAATAAAATAAAATAAAATATATATTATGTTGTGGGGGCACACAAAAGAAAACTTTCTTCCCACTTTCTAAGTTCTTCTAGCTGGGCTAATAATCAAATTTAATGAATATAGATTAACAAGAGAAAATATCCAAAGTTTATTACAGATATACATGCAAGGTGCTAGAAGAAATGAGACCCACTGCATCAGACAGTTGAGGTTTATGTGCCATTTTGGACAAAGGAGAAGTGAGGCAGGGGTCTGGGATTTCAAAGGGAAGAAAACGTATAAACAAATTCTTAATGACTAACCCAGAAACAATGGGACACAGAGGGCAATCTAATGAATAGATTTTGCTTAGGTCCTCGTCTGCCACACTTAATTCAAATATGCTAAGGTGAATACCTAAGAGTCCTTTCCTGAAGCAAGTTCTATCTGAATTCCTTTAGCCAGGTAAGTGGGAAGGTCAAGAGTTCTTTCTGAGTCTTTTGTTTCTTAAGAACCAACTTAAAATTAATATCTCAAAGGGTATATTTTGAGATGGCAAAACTTTGGTCCCCTTCAGTATGCATAATATAAAATATAATGGGTCAGATAGGGGTAAGTGCTACGGAAAAAGTGAAACAGGGCAGGGGGCGGCAGAGGATCAGGGAGGAGATAAGGTGGTCAGGGCAGGGCTCTGCAAGGAGGTGGCATGTGGGCGGGGGGCGGAGGGTACTGGATGAGGTGAGGGCGAGCTGTGTCAGGTCTGTGTCAGGGAAAGGTGTTCCAGGAAAAGGGAAGGAGAAGAGCAAAGAAGCCCTGTGTGCCAGAAGCAGAGAGTGCGAGCAAGTGTAGGAGACCATGGTGGACAGGTTGGCTGGGGTTAGATCACCCAGGGCCTCATAGGCTTTCACTCAGCATGAATAGGAGAGTCCAAGAGGATATGAGCAGAGGAGGCGTAGGGCCTTGACTCATGTTTTGCAACGTATACTCTGGCTGCTGGATGGAAAATAGACTGGAGGGAGGCCAAGATAAGCCTGGAGGCTCTGAGGAGGCTGCTGGATGATCCAGGTGAGAGAAGATGGGGGCTGAACCAGAGTAGTAGTAGTAGCAGCAGGGATGGGAGTCTGTTTTAGGCAAGGTGGACATGATATCTTTTCTTCTCTGGTCAGTCTCCTCATTGAGGCTAGAACGTCACTGGTTAAGAACCCACACTCTGGAATCAGTCATATCCTGTGTCTGCCACTGTCTGTGATCTTGGACAGATGACATAACATGTGTGCCTTGATTTTCTCATCTGTGAAATGGGCATTCTAATAATAGAACCTATCTCATGCAGCTTGGGGGAGTAGTAAATTAAATAATGTGTATATAGTGTTTAGCCCAGTACCTAGAATACAGAAAGTGCTCAAATCTCATTAGCCATTACTATTTGTATTATTTATGAAACATGACAAGGGTTGGATTCTATAGTGATTTCCAACCTATTTCATGGCCTTCTCACCATCATTTCAACCTGAGTATCTCTTGAGTTTCTCTTTTTTGACATGTTGGTTACGTGTCTAAGATTTTGTTCAGACAATTCCATAGCTGAAACATGTTTACAACCCCCTGAACTTGATGATTACCCACAAGATTCCTCCATGCTCTCACTTTGCAAGGTTTTTCCAGTCCAGCCTCGCTACCCACTTCCTGGGAGCCTCCTCTCCAGGACTTCACCACCACCACCCTCCTCTCCCTGCCCATCCGGCAGCAACAGGCCATTAGAGCCGCTCCTAACAGACACAGTGGCGGCAGTTGGGCCCAGCGTCCCCTGTTTGATCTATAAAGACCACACAGGAGAAGCCCTGGAGGGAGGAGGGAGGGCTGCCAGGAAATGGCTTTGAACCTACAGCTGGGGCGAAGGTCCCTGGGGAGAGGAAGGAGGATGGGTTAGGATCTACTCTGGCCTCTTCATTCACCACCCTGCCTTTGTTAGGGCCTCAGAATTCCTCCCCTGGGAAATTCTATCAGCCTCCGGTTTTCCCCCTACCTGACCCTATCCCGCCTCCACCAGCAGCCGGAATGCTAGTTCTAAAGCTCAGATCTGACCCTGCTACTTTGGAGCCAGAGGGCCAGCCCTGGCTCCATTCTGACCCTCAGGTGAGTCCAAGTGCTTTAGCTTGGCATCAGGCCCTCTGCCTCCTGCTCTTTCTTTCCTTACTGCTTTAGCCACTCCCAAAATAAGCCACACACTCCTTTGCTTCACACCTCTGAGCACCGCCTTCAGTCTTTCCCCCAGCAACGCTCTTTCCCATTCTGTTCCCAGTGAAATTCCGCACATCCTTCAAGGCCAAGCTCAAATGCTGCCTCTTCTGAGACACTTCCCTTGAACAAACTCAACACATGCCAGCCTCTGCCCCTCGGACCCCACTTCCCACTCCCTCAATTAGGCAAAAAAATTTTTTTCATCTAAAATGGAACTTGCTTGGTTGTTTTGTTCATTTGTAAAAGAGCTGTACACTTTTGTTGAAACCTTAGGCAGCACAGAAAAGATACAAAGACTCTCCCCTCTGCTCAGTATCTCTGGGGGCGGAGAGGTGGGGTTATGGGAGATTTCCATTCATTAATTAGATATTTTTTGTACTGCTTGAAGATTTTCCTCTGGTTTTTAATTAATCAAGAAATACATGTATACAGTCACCTGTTAAAAAGTTAGATGTTACTGAAAATTATAGCTACAATTTATACTTAGATTAGCTCATTCCTCTTCACAACGATCCTGTCAGGTAGGGATAAGAATATGGACAGCGAAGCCCAAACTCTAGCTCTGCTGCTGATGAGCTGTGTGACCTCGGGCAAGTCATTTAACCTCTCTAGGCCTCAGTTTCCTCATCTGCGAAATAGGATAATAACGTCCCTATACAAACGGCCATTGTGAAAGCTTATTGAATTAATATATGGAACACGCTTTCTACATCTGTAACATGGGCCAATAATGCTAGCTAACACTAATTGAATTTGTGGAAATTAAGGCAGAGAAAGGTTAACAGCATCCCAGTTAGTAGGTAGCAAAGCTAGGGTTTGAAGCCATACAGTCTGGCTTCCAAGCCCACATGTGTAGCCACCAAGCAATACTGCCCTCTACTAGTTGAATGTATACTTATAAAACATCAATCATGTATTGCTTTGGGAAGAGGGGAAAATATCAGAAAAGCATTTTTTAAGTTTTATTTCAATATAAAGTACCCACTGTTAACATTCTGGCTTCTTCCTTTCAGACTTTTCCCCCAGGCACAGTTATTCATTCCTTTTCAGCCTCACAGTCCTGACCATATTCTGTTGTGATCATCTGCCCACCTGTCTGGTTTTCCCACCAGATTACAAGCCCTTGGGGAATTGAGGCCTTGTCCTTTCTTCTCTCTATCCCCCATGGTGACTGGCCCAGAGCAGACCCTCTGTTGCTGTTGGTAGCCTTGCACCCAGCCAGCTCTGGTGAGGTATATAGCAGGTTCTTAGAACATGAAGTCCGATGAAATAGGCTTTACATCTGTGGCTGATATAGGGGGTGCTAAGGCAGTGTGGGAGCCTTTGCCATTGTGGATACAGCACTGAGGTCAGCTAGACCTACATCCACAGCCTTCCACACTGTCATGGACAAATGCAGGCTAAAGGCAATGCATTAGTACTTGCATCAGATGTAATGGGCACAACCAGGGCTGAGTTCCCAGGAGGATGCAGGTGTGGCTGACTTAGGAGATGGAAGAAGTGAAGTTTCTCATTTGTAGTAGTGTGAACTAAATTGAATCTTCAAAATCAGAATCTTGAGCATGACACACTTCACTGCCTGGGGTTCAGTTACCCCATCTGTAAAGTCCAGTTGGGAGCTTGAACATCCCGAATGAGTTTACCAAGGACTCAGACAAGAGAGCAGAGAAGCTGAGGGCTGGGGTTCTGGTGCAGCTCATGGCTCCATGACTTCCCAACTGTGTGATCCTAGGCAAGTCATTTCACCAATCAGAGCTCTAGTCTCATCTGTGAAATGGGGATAGTGATAGTATCCACTTCTTAAGGTTCTTATAAACATGCCTGAAGATAATATAAATGCACAGGGCTTGTCACATGCTATATGCTCAGAAACTATTTACCACTATTTACTACTATTATTGACCCAAGTTGCGGCCCATCCTACTTGCTTAGTAACAAGATAGAGGGTGGGAGAGGGGCATCTTAACACTCCCTAGCCCTCTCCACTGATGCCCTCTCAAGGATGAGAACTTGTTCTGCGGCCCTAGAGATGGTGTGAGGACACATAAGAACCCAAGGTTAAAGGGAGGCAGACTCTATTTGAATAGAAGCAAGAATACCCTGACAGTCAAGCTGCCCAGAATCAGAGCGGGCTGTTCCCCAGGGCATGAACGCCACATCACCAGACGCGCGCACAGGCAGAAGTGGCTGACTTTGGCAGGAAAGCTGTAGCAGACCTCCTACATGGGATTGAGGATACGCTAGATGGTCTCTAAAGCTCTCTAAAGTTAAAAGAGTCTATGGATCTGACTTGGGCACTTTACGATGCTTGATGGCCAGACCACAGGTTGCAAATCAGTAGCTGACTGGCAAATCCAGCCTGAGGACGTGTTTGTTTGGCCTGCAAAGTACTTTTCTCCCCTACTGTTTACTGAAACATTTTATTATGGAAAAAATTTAAATACATAAAAGAAGAGAGAACAGGATATGAACCCCCATGTACCATCACCCTGGCCAACCTTGTTTTATCTGGGCCAGCACCATCCACTAAAACTTTCTGCAGTCACGAAGATGCTCTATATCTGTATTATCTAATATAGTAGCCACTAGCCACTCATGACTCTTGAGCATTTGAAATGTGCCCAGTGTGACTAGGGAACTGCATTTTACATTTTATTTAATTTTAACTAATGTAAATTTAAATAATCATATTATGTGGCTATTGTAGGACAAATAACTGTTGGAGAGCATAGATCTGGACCTCACTCCATTTCTTTCCTTTCCATGTTATTTTGAAGCAAATCTCAGACATCATATCATTGTATCCATAAATATTTCAGTACATCGCTAAAGAGATAGACTTTTTAAAAATATAACTAAAAGATGTAATACTGTTATCACACCTAAAAAAGGAATAATAATTTCTTAAAAATTCATATGGTATTTTTAAAATTAGTTGCCAACATTTCCAAGTTGGGTGATGTTTTTGCATAAATATCTTAATTTCCAGCTATTCTTGAAAAACTTAAATTCTAGCCCTATTGGGCTCACATTCTCCCACGGCAGCAATTAGCTGGAGTGGGGATGGGGGAGCTGCCCTTTTAGACAAGGCTCCCCTCTATTGTTTTCCAGCGTCCCTCATGACGATAGTAGCTCAACCCCTTTACCATCTTGGATCTCACACCCAGACCAGGGACAATTAGAAGTGGTGCTTTCTCCCTGCCTCAATCTCCAGGTACCCTCAGGTGAAGTGACCAAAGCCACCAGAGACTGGAATCTAACTCCCTCTCCCCCCAACTGGTTCATGACATCCCAAACTCTGCCCGAGATATTAGGAAAAGAGAGAAACGGGGGACAAAGAGTCTTGGGCTAGAGTACAGGGTCCTGGGTTTTAGTCTCCACTCTGTACCCATTTCACAGATGGAAAAGTGAAGCCGGAGAGGGGAGGAGATCAGGCTGCACTCACACAGTGAGGGACATACGAGAACCTGGTCTAAAAGGCTTTGCTGGAGAGGGCCTGGGTGCTTTGCTGCTTGGCAAAAAGAGGAGCACTGGCCAGGAGCTGCTGGTGGTGGGTGGGTTGGGAGAGGGTCTCAACTTTTTAGCTGAGCCTAAAATTAGTGGCAGGAAAATGTTTGGCTTCAGCTCCACAAAAAAATGAGGTGCTATGACTCCCTAGGGGGCTGCTAAGGAGGAGGGAGACAGCCCAGCTCCCAGCACCACACAAAATGGGAGCCAAAATGGGCCGAATGTGTAAAATCACATTCTTTACTGGCATTTATGACTCATTTGGCTGCCAACCCCAGGAAGGTCCTATTTTGAATCTGTGCAGGAGTGCTCAGCATTAGGGGCGGACAGATGGAGAAGGGGCCTTAGGGCCATTCCACCCAAGAGCTTCTTGGGTCACACTGCAGGTGAGGTAGTGAATGACTGGGGGCCCAATATTTCCCCAAGAACCCACAGACAGCATCTGGGTCCCCGGGGCCTGGCTCAGCTTGATTTGTGCCCTGTGGTGAAATAAGGGAGTCAGCCAGCCCTGATTTAAGATGCAATCCTGATGCTTCTGGCTGTTGATCTTGGACAAGTCACTTCTCAAAATGCCTACTAAATGTCTCTGGAGTCTATCGTCTTCCATCCAGGCTATCTTCACCTGGTACCTGGTCTACCACTTGCCTCCCTCCAATCTGTTCCCCACAGTCAGGGTACTCCCTCTAAAATGCAGAAGTGCTATCTAAGCTTGTCACTCCCTTGTTTAAAACCTTTCTGTGGCTCCCCGTCACTCTTAAGATAAAGACCAAATCCTTTGCCATGTCCCACCTCATCTCTTGCTTTCTTAACTCCTTCTCCGAGCTACAGCCATTTTGACCACTTACTACTTCCTCCCATATCGGGACCTTTGCCCATGTTCCTCTGCCAGAGAGTCCCTTCTCTCCCTTCTTTACCTAGTTAGCCCCTGGTCTATTTCAGATAACGGCTCACTAGCCACCTCCTTCAGAAAGCCTTCCCTGACTGCCACACCCTTCCCACGCTGGCCAGGCCCTTCTCCAGCAATACTGCTTTCCTCAGTGCTGGAGCATGGAACTCTGTTTGCAGCAGGTCTGGAACTCATGGAATATGTTTGTTGTTACATGTTTACATAATGATTTCATTCATGTCCAGATGGGCTGGCTCTGTCTTGCTCACCATTGTGTCCACCAGCATTTTAGCACAGCTCTTGATACATTGTAGGTACTCCAAAATGCTGAGTGAATAAATGTCAAATGAACCTCCTCTTTTCTGAGACTCAGTTACCTCATCTGGAAAATGGGGATCATGCCCATGAAACCTCACAGGGCTATAGTAAGGATTTTATTAAAACATATACAGAAGTCTTTGGTGAGTGGCAGTTATTTTCAGAAGGAGGACAAAGACCCCCAAAGAAGATTCTGCCCTGTGAACTTGCCCCAAAGGGACTTCTCTGACCCTCTGTTTCCAGGGAAAGCCAGCCTAGGAGTAGGTCTCAGCTCTACCAGAAACTAAACTAGAAACTACAAGTCTTCCTCTTTATGCTGAGGTACCTGAGTCGAACAACTCCTTAAAACCTCCCATTGATCGAGTGCCCAGAATTGGGCTGGGCATTTTATATATATATCACCACTTTCTGATTTCATAGCTACCCTATAAGGTGAGCATTAAATGGAGGAGTTCAGAGAGGGAAGTGACATGCCTAAAACTATATAGACAATAAGTGATAGTCAGAATCCGAACCTGGGTCTCCTTGACACCTAAGCCTAGGTTCTTTTCCTCTGCATTTGACCTCCTTTATTTGGGGAGCTTATAATTTACACTCTTCCATTCATTCACTCATTCAAGAAACAAATATATACTGAACATTAACTATGTGCCAGACACTAGGGACATAGCATAGAACAGGACACCCATGGCCCCCATACCATTGGAGAGACATACAATAAATATTTACGTGAATAAATTAGACTGTTTCAGATTGTGATGTGTGTTATTAAGAAAACAGGATAACATGACAGAAAGTGGCCAGAGCAGGGTATAGAAGTGCTTTGGTAGGAGAGCAAGGGGGATCTAGAAAGGCTTCTCTGAGAAGATGACACTGAGCTGAGATGGAAAGCATGAGAATTTGCCAGGCATTGGCGAAGCTCTTTCCAGGAAGAGGCCCTGAGGTGAGAATGAACTTGGGGTGTGCAGGAAGCAGCAAGACCAGTGTAGCTGGAGAAGTGTGCGATAGGGAGAGTGAAGGAAGAGAGGTCCTAGACGTAGACAGAGGCTGGATTGCATTGGGCCTCAAAGTCACAGGGAGGATTTTATTCTAACAGTAGTAGGCAGTGGCAGGACCTGATGTGTAGGATTTTACAGGATCTCCCAGCTGCTGTGTGAAGTAAAATCTCTAAGAAGGCAAGGATGGGAAGAAGGAGATCTACCAGGTGGATGGAGGGCTGTTGCTGCTTGGGTGGCTGGTTTGAACCAGAGTGATGACACTAGACAGAGTGGAAAGAAGTACTTGGGTTCAGGACACAGCTGTTGGGCCTTAATATAATCAGAATTGGATGGGTGGAGAGATGGGCCTGATGGCAAGAATCAGGTTACTTGGGCTCATTTTGTAGAGGAAGACTGAGGCCCACACCGAAAGTTCAGTGAAGGACTTGAACCTGGGTCTTCTGACTCTCCAATTACTATTTGTCACCCCTCCTGCAGTTTTCTCTAAACTCACGTAATCCCCAGCAAAGCTTTTTGGTCCATCTTTGTCCAACATGGATCCTCCTAGGCAGTGGAACCGCACTTCCTCCAAGTAAGCAAAGCACGTTCTCTGGTGCAGGGGCCCATGGAGAGCCAAGTCTGAGTCCTACGTGTAGTGCTAACTTGCTGGGTGACTTTCTACCTGCCCCAGTCTCTTTCTGGTCTCAGTTTCTTCATCTGTAAAATGAGGATAATAATAGTACTCACCGCAGAGATTTACTTTGAGGAATGGACAATATGTATAAAAAGGCTTAACATTGCCTGTCATGCAGTTGGTGCTCAATATATGTGAGCTATAATTATTAACGCCTGGATACTATCCCCCTACAGAGCAGTAATGGGCCCAGTGTGGGTCTCCTGCCCCTTCTCATCAGCCATGCTCACCTGTCCACAGTGGATACCAGGAGCTAGCCAGGGTGGTGGGGGTGGGGACATTCCTGGATGGAGCAGGAGCGGGGGCGCCACTGGAAGCTGCTGTGTTTTTGGCCCAGAGTATGAGGGGGAGTGGAGAGGGGCGAGAACACACACTCGGAAACACCAAGACCGACAGATGGAGGAGCTGAGGATGTGAGAGACGCAGACAGACAGAGACCTAGAGTCGAGGAGAAGAGGATCAGACAGGGGAGGACAGCCAGAAAACTGGCAGTCACTCCAAGCCACGAGTTGAGCAACAGACCAGCAGATGGACCAAGCAGCCAAGAGACTGACAGACAGACAAACAGGCAGACCCAGTATTCAAAAGATGGACAAAAAGACAGACTGAAAAACTGACCCATTATCTAAGGGGACAGATAGGCTATCCTGACATCCAAGGGACAAACTGATATCCCCAGCCTCTAAGAGAAGACAGATAAGCTGACCCAAGATCCTAGGTCAGAATGACTAATAGATAAATGTAGTATCTGAGAGACAGCGTGACCCATAGTCCAAGGTACAGACAGGTAACAATAACTGAGGAAAAGATAAATATAGGCTGACCCTGAATTCAAGGGACAAACACAACAGGCTGATCTGAGCCCCAGACAAAAGAGACAATGGCCCAGGATCTAAGGCAGCCAAAGGGACAGGTCCAGGCTCAGGCCTAGGTCTGACTATCTGCATGGGGACTGAGGCCCTGGCCAGAAACTCTGACCTAGGACCAGAGACTTAGGGTGACCCGTGGACAAAGAACAAGAGAGAAAGAATGACCCAGATGCTCGTCCTGGAAACATTCTGTCTTCTCAGGGATGTGGGATCCCCTTATCCTTCCCCATTTGAGAGGAGCCTCCCAACTCTGGGGGATGCTGAGAGGTCCCCGGGTCACAAAGGCAGCCAGGCCTGGGAGAAGACAATGAGCTTTCTCCATTTTTTGACCCTGCTGCCTGCTCGCAGAGGCAATGGAGTCCAGAAGGGATGGCTTTCTGGATCCTCGAGTGGAGGAATTTCACACCCCAACTTCCAGCTTCTCTCCTCTCTAGACTTGTTTTTTTCTTTTTCCTCCCAACCCCTCTCTCAACAATACACACTATCTGCTCTCCCAGTTTCCTCTCAAACATGCTTCCTCTCTGAGCACAAAACTGGGAGTCGGCAAATTAGATTGAAAATAGACCTCTGAGCTCCTGTTTCCTGTAAAAGGAGGCCGGTAGAAGCTGTCTGTTCGGTTCTGGCTCAGCCTGGCCTTAGGCAGCTTAAGGCTGGGGCCGTCAAAGCTGGGCAGGCTTAGCCGGGCTGAAGGACATCAGAGAAATCTTCTTGGAGAAGGAAAGACAGAATGAGTCATTGGGGACAGGAGTTGCCTGCGAGGTGTCCTAGCTCTATGCAGACTCAGGCAGAAAGCTCCAGGGCCTCCAAGGTCAGGAGGGAGACACATGCACGCATTCATATTTATTCATTCGACAAATTTATTGAGTGCCTACTAGATGTGCTAATGCCAGGGATACAGTGGTGACCAAGACAAAGTTCCTACCTTCATGGAGCCATCGTGGTAAAATAGAAAATAAATGTGTAAATTAATAAAGTTTCACAGTGGATGTGAAGAAGAAAACAAGAGAGGGCAATGTGATGGACAAGAGAGATTTGGCGAGGGAGGAGGGGCCGACATAGGATGGGTTACCTAGGAGGACTCTCGGAAGGTAACGAGGAGCCCATGAGAAGCCAGCCACAGAAGGATTTGGGGAAAGGGCATTGCAGACAGAGCAAGTAGCAAGCATAAAGGTCCTGAGTCAAGAACAAGTTTGGCTGGGTTTGAGGAACTCCCAGGGTATCTGAAGTGCAGGGAACAAATGAAACAGTGGTTAGAGAGAGAGAGAGAGAAACAAGCACAGCCAGATGGTTCAGGGCCTGCAAGCCAAGGGGAGAAGCTTAGATTTTGTTCCAAGTGTGATGGGTGGCCCTTTGAAGGTTTTGAGAAGGGGAATGACATGATTTGACAGGTTTTAAAATTACCTTTCAAGTTGCCATGTGGATACAGGGAGTCCACCAAGAAGGCAAAAGATGACAGTGGCCTGGACCAGGGTGGTGGCAGTGCAGAAAATGAATGGACTGGGGATGCGTTTCGGGGGAGAGCAGATACATCCTCCCAAGGCCGGATTCCTTTCCCTGAGATGGAGCATCCTTCTCCGTGGGTGGTATCAGTCCCGTTTGTGGTGAAGATCAACTTCTTCCAACTTTCTTTCAAATAGAGTAGAATGGGGCAGGCTTCCTGGAAGAGATTTCAAGAGAGGCTGCTTGGTGATAAGGAGGAGCCAGAGGCCTCTACCAAGCATGTGTTCCCCCACTCTATGTGCACATCCCTCTGCAGTTTACAAATGCTCACACCATTTGAAGCTCAGAGAGGCTCAGAGAGGAAGAGAGACTACCCAAAGCCACACAGCATCTAGGGCATGGCTGGGCAGCAAACCCACAAGCCCAGCATATTGCCAACTTGCCTTTCTGATCCTCACCCCTAGGGGCTGTGATGTAGGCAGGAGGACAAGTGCTGGCCTCTTTTTAGAGAAAGCGAGACTAAGGTTCAGGGAAATTAGGATGCATGTCTTGGGCAGGGCTGTTTTAAGAACTCTGTGGACCCCTCGTCTATCAAGCATATTAAAATACAGCCATCTCAAGCATCAAATGTAAATTATGTATAACCAGATAAAAGCCAAATTGCAGTTGACTGGCTGATATCATGTTCTGTTTTGCAGACATTTAATTAAACATTTATTAATTTTGATTCTTCAGTTTTTCCCTGTGTTTTAGAGCCAATTTTTTTTTCCCAAGCCTCAAACATTTTCCTAGGCCCATAAAAATTTCGCAGGCCCTTGGCAATGAGCATGCAGTGCGGCTGGAAGGAACAGCCACAGTTTTGGGTCCTGTTGCCAAAGCAGGCAGAGGGATGCCGAACCCAAGCCCTTTCATCCCTAGACTATGACAACATGATCTTTCCACACTTTCCACTGATCCCACGTTTTGGGGTCTTAGAGGCCTTCCTTCTTCCCCTCCCCCTTCCCTGCTCTGGCCCACTGTAGTCCTGGGCTGTGGGCTGGGTGAGCCCTTTGTCTGCAGTTAGGGGGCTTGGGGCATTGAGAGCTGACAGAGGATGGGGCAGGAGTGGGCGGGGAGGTGGGCAGGCAGCCTGTCAGGTGGTGATGGATGCTGGCTGGGCTGGGGCCTCCCTCATGCTGACCAGGGCCAGGAAACAGATGGTCTTCCAGCCTGAGAGAAACTTCCAGGGTGTCGCCCTCCCCCAACTCCCCAGGCCCCTTCACGTTGGACCAGCTGGTCTCTCCTTCCTGATCAAAGTCAGAGCCGCAGCAATGGGGAAAGGAATGGGGTCAAGGGGAGATGGAATCTGGGAAAGGTGGCCTGTGTTCTGGGCCCTCAGAAGCTCTGGGGGCCATCTCGTTCTCTTCCTTAGCCCCCCTACCTCTGGCCATCTCCAGCTCTGTCCTCTGCCCCTCCTCTGTGCCCTGCCTTAGCTCAGCCCTGTCATTTCAGGCCTGGACCAAACCCCAGCCTCTCCTGGCTTCCCTCCAAGCCAGCCTCCAGAGCGAGCTTTCTAAGCCACTGAGCTTATCACATCATCCCTGATTCTGGGATAGAATTCAGATTTTAAAAAAATATAAGCTCTTCAGTCCAGAATTTGATGCCCTTCACAATTCTAGTCTTCTTATGCCCCTGCCCATGAAAACCCTCCCCTCCAGGCTGGCAAACCACTGGCTATTCCCTTAAAAGGCCATGTTCTCTCATACATCTATGCCTTTGCCTCAACTGGTTCTTCCACATGGAATGCCTTTCCACCTCCTGTGTGATTCAAATGCCTACCCATGCTTTAAAACTAAGATCAAGTGCCTCTTCCTCCAAGAAGTCTTCTCCAACCCCTCCCCCAGCTAAAGTTACATATCTTTTCTCCGAGTTCCACAGAATGTCTAGAGCGCATATTTCAGCTCTTGACTCTCTTCCACGGGACTGCAAGACATTTAAGGGCACAGGACATGGCACATAGCGAGTGATCAAAATATCTGGGAAATCCTTGGTTCTTCAACTTCAGATTCAAGCAATAGGGTTACTAGATCTGTTAGAATTTTCTTCCCTGGTTTCTAGGGAGATCACTTCCAGAGAAGCCCTCTCCAGTTTCGGCAAAGGGCATGCCTGCCCCAGGAATCAGAGAATTTGGGGATTGGGAGCCAATATCTTTGACTGCAACTGCCAGGGGTAGAGCTGCTGGGCAAGGCACCAGGGCAGAGATCTGTGTGGACAGGTCCCTTGTCACCAGTGGGTATAGTTGCAAAATATCTTCTCATCCGTTTAATCCTCACAGCCACTTTGGGAGGGATTAAGGAGGACTCAGAAAGGATCTTGCTCAAGATGACACAGTAAATAAAAAAGCAAAGTCAGGGATCAAACTCAGGATTTCAGTTTCCCTTCCATATACCCTATTGGGTTACCAGAGTTTCATTCAATTAAAACTTTCGATCACGCACACACATTCATTCATTCGGTCAACACAGATTGAGCACCTACTGTGTGCTAAGGACTGAGGCTACATCACTTAGCAAGCTGACCTAGTCATCCTCAAGAGTTCACAGTCCAGAGGAGATGGATGCACGATCAGGCAGTTATAACCCACTGTGACAAGTGCTGGGTTGAAGGACAACCTGAGAGAGGCCCCTACCTCAGGTAGAGGGTGGTCAGCAAAGGCTTCCTGGAAGAAGTCATGTTTGTAAGCTGAGCCTTGGAAGAAAAACAAGAGTTTTTCCAGGCTGGGGGCTGGAGTGGAGGTGGGGTACAAGGCAGGGTGTTCTAGGTAGAGAGAACATCAGGTAGGTACAAAAGCTCAGTCGTGAGAGACAGCATTGTGAGCTAAAATCTGTGACCTGTGCAGAGTAGCTGTAGCCATGAAGCTTGTTCGGAGAAGTGACAAGAGAGGAAGCAGCAAAATCTCAAATGCCAGGGGATCTATAAGCAGTTTCCCTGTGCCCTGTGGGGAGAACTGGGCACTGAGAGGTGGGGTTGGGAAGAGGCCAGAAAGCTGCTGGTGACAACAAAACTGGGGGCTGGCACCAGGAACTGTTCCTGAGGGAACCTGTGTGGGGGTGAACTCTTTATGGCATAGAGGGAGAGGCAGAGTTGCCTAATGGTTAGAATGTGGGCCCTGAGGCCAGGCTGCCTGGGTTTGAATCCTGGTTCCCGTGCTTCCTGGCCGCGTGACCTTGAACTAATGACATACCTCCCTGGGTCTGTTTTCTCATCTATAAACTGGGCATAACAGGGCTATGGCAGGCTTAGGGCACTGCAAAGTGTCAGAAACCCTGCAAAGAAAGCAGATCCCTATGGTGCCAGAGCAATGATGATGATGAGAATGCTGTACTAAGTGCTTTCTTTGTGTCACGGCTTTAAAGAGCCCATTAGGAGCTTCCAACAACAGCCCCAGGAGGTGATGCTTCCAAAACGCCCATTCTACTGTTGAGGTAATAGGCTCAGCGCAGTGAGTGACTTGCCCAGGGCCACACACAGCCGCACGTGCCCTTCGCGCTCGCTGAGTGGCACGGGTTGGGTTGGGAGTGGGTGCCTGAGCACCACGTCCCTCCTGTAGGTACCTGCGCGCCATGTACCTGGGACTGCAGAGCCGCTGGCGTGGGGAGCGGCTGCGGCGCCACTTCTACTGGCGGATGCTGTTCGAGAGCGCCGACGTGAGCATGCTGCGCCTGCTGGAGACCTTCCTGCGCAGCGCGCCGCAGCTGGTGCTGCAGCTTAGCCTCTTGGTGCACCGAGGCGGCCAGCCGGACCTGCTGCCCGGTGAGACCCGCTCCCTCCGCCCTCCCTGCGCCGGGCTCTGGGGATGCCCTGCTCCCCTAACCCCACCCCCAACCTGGGCTCACTCATCTTCAGTATTCAGTATTCTGACTGCCCCACGTGTCCACTCTCCCTGCTTCAGGACCCCCGGGGATGTCCTGTGCACCCCTCTGCACTGCTCCACTCACTGTCAGGGTTTGGGAGGCCCCGCCCCTTCTACTCTCACCACCCTCCAGGCGTCTGGAGAGCCCCCACTCTCCCCTGCAATGGCCCACTTACCTTCAGTGTTAGGAAAGACCAGGCCCCTCCACCTCTTGCTTCCTTTCAGGCCTCCTGGGCCATCCCGCCCTCCCATCCTCCTTTCCCGATTGTCAGGGCAGACCAGACCCCATTTCTGCCAAGTCCAAAGAGACCCTTGACCCCATCACCACACCTCAGACCCTCTCCTGCCCGCTTCATTCCCCAAACTGTCCTGATCTCAGCCTGCATCTCCTGCCTCACAGATCTGCCCAATCACCATCAGTTTCCAGAGAGCCTGTCATCCACCCTTTTGCTGCTCGTCAGCCCTCTGGGGACCCCTCCCATGCCTAGTCTTGGTCCCCATGCACACAGCCCCAACTCAACTACGACAGACCAGGCCAACCCCTTCCATGTCAGAGAAAACCCTGGAGCTCCCCGTGCTCCTCCTATCCAGACTCTGCCCAGTCCTCAGTGTTCTGAAAGACTCTGTCACCACCTACAGGTCCCCTGGGGGATCCCTTGCCCCAGTCAAAACTCTTCCCCCCCCGGATTTTCTTCCCATCCCCTCAGCTGTGCTCAGCGTGGATATCCTTCTCCACACCCCAACCTCATCCTGGCGACCTATAACTTCTAATAGTCCCCTCCTGGCTCCTCCATGCCCTAACTGTGACCCCCCTTCACCTCTTTTTCCACTCCCAGAGTCCTAGACCCTAATTTCCTACCCTCCCACCAAGACCCCTGAGCCCTAATAGCCCCGTACTAGAGACCCAGATCTGACTCTTATATGGAGACCCAAATCACTCACCTTTCTTCTCCCTTTCTGCTCCCACCCTGAAAAAGTACCCAGCTCCATCCACTCTTACTCCTCCATCATTGCTCTTGAAGACCACCCGCCCATACCTTCCCCTCACCCTGCCTGATTTACAGATCCTTCCCTCGCACCTCCTCAGAACCCAGCTCCTGACCCGGAACCCTCCCCTCTACCCAGACCCCGACCCAGACCTGCCCCTAACCCAGCCTGCCCCACCTCCACCCTGTCTCCACAGCCCTCTCCACTTCTGCCTCACTCGTGTCCCTGGCCTGGACACTGGCCTCCTACCAGAAGGTGCTGCGGGACTCACGTGATGACAAGCGGCCGCTGTCTTACAAGGGTGCCGTGGCCCAGGTGCTGTGGCACCTGTTTACCATCGCAGCCCGCAGCCTGGCCTTCGCGCTCTTCGCCAGCGTCTACAAGCTCTACTTTGGCATCTTCATTGTGGCCCATTGGTGCATCATGACCTTCTGGGTCATCCAGGGTGAGACGGACTTCTGCATGTCCAAGTGGGAAGAGATCATCTACAACATGGTGGTGGGCATCATCTACATCTTCTGCTGGTTCAACGTCAAGGAGGGTCGTAGCCGCCGCCGCATGACCCTCTACTACTGCATCGTCCTGCTGGAGAACGCAGCACTCACGGGCTTCTGGTACTCCAGCCGTAACTTCTCCACCGACTTCCACTCGCTCATCCTGGTCTGTGTGGTGGCCTCCAGCTTTGCACTGGGCATATTCTTCATGTGTGTCTACTACTGCCTCCTGCACCCCAATGGGCCCATGCTGGGGCCCCAGGCACCTGGATGCATCTGCCCTGAGGCCCAGGAGCCCTGCGGCCCACCAGCTGACGCTGTCACAAGTCCCCCAAGGTCCCTTCCAAGGACTACAGGCGCTGAGCGGGATGGGGCCTCCATGGGAGGTGAGCGTGCAGGGACCCCCACGCCACCTGTCTTCCAGGTGAGGCCTGGCTTGCCTCCCGCACCAGTGACCCGCACCTTTCGGACAGAGGGGCCTGTCATTCGGATTGACCTGCCTCGTAAGAAGTACCCCGCGTGGGATGCTCATTTTATTGACCGCCGGCTCCGGAAGACTATTCTGGCGCTGGAGTACTCCTCACCTGTCACACCCCGGTTGCAGTACCGGAGCGTGGGGACACCCCAGGAGCTGCTGGAGTATGAGACCACGGTGTAGGCCACCGTCTCCCTCCAAAAATGGATGGGCTTGGCTGGCCTCATATCGACCACAGTGTTGAGCCTGGAATTTCAGGGCCACCAGGCTAAGGGGGAGTGGATCTATTGGTCCAAGGGTAGAGTGGCCCCATCATTGGGTTCTTTCAGGGGAGGGGGCAGCCTTGTGGAGGCCCCAGCCCTAGGCCTTGTTTTCAGCCCTGTGGCCCATTTCCTATACCCCCTCGAACCAGGGTCCGGGGAATCAACTGGTGCTACACTCTTCATGAGCTGCCCCATTTTCATGAAGGCCTCCATACCACCTCTGGTGCTGGGGGCCTCATACCCTCTTCTCTGCCTGCAGTTGCCCATGCGTCACCCCTGGTGGACCCCTCAGAGAAAGAACACTGTCTGGGGCCCTGTGCTCCTGAGGCGGTGTTAGGAGTGGGCTCTGTGGTGAGAGGTCTCTGAGGATGGAGGAGGCTGTGGAAGATGTGGGGTGAGGTGGGAGCATACATAGACAAGGTGGGTACAGTTCCCGTGGGGTCCAAGGTCTGGAACCTTGGCAAGAGAGGGATTAAAGGAGGGAGTTAGAGTAGGATGGGGAGTTGGGGGGTGGGGGGCTGACAGTGCTGGGGCTGGACGGGAGGAAGAACCCTGAGACATCTGAGGGGTTCAGGCTGGCCAAAGCATGAAGGGGTAGCAGATTTGGGGAAGGGGAACCCTCGATCCGGAGCATAGAATATGTTCCCCAAGTAAACTTCAAAGACACTCTTTGTTGTGGGCTCTGTTATGGATGAGGTCCCAGACACCTCAGGTGAAATGTTTCCAGGAGCCTTTCTTTGTTCTAGATGAGCATCTAGAACATTTCTTCTAGGAAAAAATCTTGAACACAACAGAAAATACGTCTAGGAAGATACTCTGGACTCAATTATAGATAAGGTTCTAGCACATTTAGCAGAGGCACTGTTCTAGAGAGACATTCTTAGTTCTGGATTAAGTTCTAGAACACTTAGCTGAGAAAATATCCTAGGGAGTCGCTGATTTGGATTCTGTTATGAGGGTGAATGCATTGGAGCCCTGCTGCTATGCTCTGGGGGGTTCTCACTCCTGCCATGGTGGTGGTGGAGGGGCCTCTAGAAATACTCTAGAAATAGGTACTCCAGTTCTAGACTTATGGGGTTCATAGGAGTTCTGTGCCCCTTTCCACTTTGGTCCTCACCCCTCTTTCCAAGAGGAAATTGTCCTCAGAACCCCCAATACATTTCAACTGCCAACGGGTTTCCAGCTAGAAAAAATGAGCTCTAGGAATGTGACATAAATCTTGGCTCTCAGCCACCCTGAAGATGTCATTCCCTGGGGCAGCAGCTGGAAAAGTGCTTTGTTTTGCCCAAACCTTCTAGGACTTGTGGTTCATTCCCATGGCCCAAAACATCCCAGGGTACCCATGAGACCACTCGCCCAGGGCCCCTCCCCTCCACCTGGATAGAGTACAGGAGTAGGCAGTAGGAGTAGGCAGTTCTGTAGGGTAAGGGGACAAAGCCTTTAAGCAGGGCTTAGAACACCCCCCACCATATCCCCACTCCTCCATGCCAGCTAAAGTGCATTCACTACAAAGGCACAGCAGAGGATGTTAAGGACAGATGCAGACCTGGGCTGGGGGTGAGGTGGACCATGAGAATCCTAGACTATGCAAATTAGAGGGGCACTTAGTGCTCTCTGGTTCAGCTTCTTTTGAGTTATAGATGGGAAATTGAGGCCCAGAGTGGCATCTAATCTCACAAAGTCCCAGACTCCTGGCTGCCCCATCAGATAGTGATAGGTGGTAGTGAGTTTGCTGAGGATATGGGGAGAGGGCCACACTCAGGGTGCAGGGTGACTCCGAAGGCAGAGGGGATAGGACCACACACATACACTTATACATATAAGCACACATCACACCCAGGCCACAAGTCACCTCACCCACCCCGGCACACAGGCCAAGATGGTGTGTGCATCCCTCCCACCAATGCACAAAGAATTTTTTTTCCCTCTCCTATTTCCCTGATCCCTAAGAAGCCTCAGGAACCAGGCCTCAAGGTGAAGGATGGTGGGGGAAGCCCAAAGCTGACCCAGACCCCCTCTGGTGCATTCACCCATCCTCTTTGTCCTCTGCCCATATCATCTTTGGAGGCCAAATTCTGTGGCCAGTTACACACATGTCGAAGCCCTTTGTTAGATGGGAGTATTGAGGTTGTGGACCCAGATCCACCTGACTATTTCTCTAGGGCTGATCGTTCCAGGAGTTTTCACCCCACGTTGTTTCACTTAAACTTTACCTTATTTGAAACATTCCTACAAAAGAGATGTTATCAACCCATCTTACAGAGGGTCACCCTTGACAAGTTATTTTATTCCCCAGTCTCCTGGGATGGCCCATCTGGCTGCCCCGTTCTCTCTAGTTCAGACTTCTGGTTCATCCCCATTCTCTCTGAAAGGAAGAGTTAAAAATATCTTCCCTGGGAGCTGGGAGTCCTTAGTGCTCCAGGAGACACCCAGAGAACCAGGAAATAGTACTGAGCTGGCCGTGCTGAGTGGCTTGAGGTTCTCAGGGAAGCCATCACCACATTTTTAGACCTTATTCCATCCCTACCCCCCACATCTTATCAATCATAAAACCTTCCCTCGGAACCTCTGCCTGCAAGGACATGAGAGCAACAGAAATGACCCTCAGAGGGGGCTGCAGGCACCTCTTCCTGCTTCTCACCTTCAGGAAAGAGCTTATCTCCTTAAGGACTCTCCCCCACACATCCCCGGGAGCTCAGAATCTCACCCTCCCAGGCCTGAGGTTCTTCTCCCCACCAGCCTATCCTCCACTTCATCTTGTCCCTGCCAGTCCCCTTGTTCCACTGGGATAGAGAAGTCAGAGTGGGGAAGGGCACCATCCCATTTGAACTGTTATTTTGTTTTCATTTCTGTGACACAATCTACCTCGGCGGGTCTCTTCCTCACCAGAAATGGACCCCCTGGATCCCTGATTCCTGCTCCCTATTCCCGGTCCCCTACCCCAGCCTGGTTGCTCAGTCCTTTCCAGAATCCTTACAGAGTCCTTCAGTGAGAGAAGGTTCCAGAACCACAACCCAGCGGGGTTCTTGGTGTCCCCTAAGCCAACTGTCCTCCAAGTCCACCATAAAGGAGAAATGCAGAGGCCCGGAGAGGGCCAGGGACTTGCCCAAGATCACACAGGAAGTCAATGGCAGAGTTAGGCTTCTTCTGGAGATGAGAGACAGTTGGGTCTGTCTTAATTTTGCCAGGACCAGAAGAGAACAAGATACTCTGGGTACCCAATGTGCCAGGCCCTGCCTTGCCCTCAGTATCCTCATCCCCAGGAGACCGATGTCCCCATTCCTATGGCAGACTTCTGCCTCCTGGTTTTCTTGAACTGATCCCCCAGGCTACTGACTGTGTCCCCCAAACTTCTCCAGGCACCACACACCCCTCATCGCCCCTCCACGCACTGATGTACCACGTGCCTTGTAACTGTCATCCCCGGTTGAACAGCACACACCTCCACCCCTCCCCAACAAGGGGCTCCCCAACAATGAAGGCTTTATTGGTCCCTTCTTCTCATCCACTTCATCCCAGTGTCTCCCTCAAATCTGCCTTACCCCTTCTTACACTTGTGACCCACAGAGGTGTGTGTCACCCCTAAGAGTTGGGGTAAACAGAGCAGGGAGGGCAAGGCCTGGGGAATGTCCAGGTCTCAGGGTGAGAGCCAAGGGGGCTGGGAGTATCCAGGGAAGGTCTTGCCTGGCAGCTGCAGTGCCCTCCTAAGGGCCAAAGTACCACAGGTCCTTCCCTTAGAGTTCACCTGAACTTGGAGTTGAAAGAAACCTCAGGCAGTGGGAAGTTTTCTGGGGCAGGGTGCATGGGTTGCGAATTCAGAAGCATTCAGGTAATGAAATGGAGGTGCTAGATCAGCGGTCCCCAACCTTTTCGGCACCAGGGACCAGTGCTCCTATGAGAATCTATGCCTGATGATCTGAGGTGGAGCTGAGGCAGTGATGCTAGTGCTGGGGAGCACCTGCAAATACAGATGAAGTTGCGCTCACCTCCTGCTGTGTGTCCCAGTTCTTAAAGGCCATGGACCAGTTCCAGACCCCTGTGCTAGATGATAGGGAGTGGTGAGGACTCTGGCAAATAGGAGAGTACATGCCCTGCCTATCGGCACTAAAATTCAAATTTTTGAAAAACCCTGTGCTGACCAAACTAAACAGTCATATTTGGGCCATGAGTCTACCAGTTTGAAAACTCTGGTTCAAAATGTGAAGGTTCTTGGAAGCCCTGCGGTCTGGACACCCCTTCGGGGAAGTCAAGGACAGAGGCCCTGGTTTCCTCCAAGACTTTTCTAGTTCAACCCTAACTCCCCAGCACCTGGCCACCTGAGAGCTAGTCCCGCTGTCTTCTCAGTTGAAAAGGGAAGGGAGGTCTGGGTGTCCCAGGATTCCTGATTTGGGAACCACTATCTGATAAGGGCTACAGGCCCCTCCAGTGCCTGTGGGGGCTAGTTTAGGTGCTGGGTCTTCTCTAGTTTGGGACCTGGTTAGGAGGGACATGCATTGAGTGGGGGACAGTCCAGGTACAGGATGAGGACTGAAAGCCAGAACCCAACTGCCCCCATCCTGTGCTGGCCCCTGCTACCCTTTAGCACTTGTCTCCTTTCCAGATAGAGCTAGAGATAGGGCCTGGGGTGGGGTGGGGGAGCCATCAATATTTCTGTACTAATGTGCTTTGTGATGTCTCAATGAAAGGGACTGAGTGAGTGCCAAGCCATGTGGCAGCGGTGGGGATGGGAGCTGAGTATGTCCTTCCCAACCAGAGGAGCTTCTGAGACTCGGGCTGGAGGGAAAAGGGACCGTATGTGCTATTCTGTATGGGAAGAAACTAGGACATTCCTGGGGTTTTGGTTGCTGTGTGCAGGTAGAGGCAAGGGGAGGAAGAGCAGGAAATTGTGAAAGCGGGAGAGGAAGGCCCAGTCTGGGATGGCCTGGTTCCTGGAGGCAGAAAACTCCCCAGGGGGGCAGGGGTGGTACCCTGGTGCCCTGTCCTAGCTCCTCCTCAAACAGAAAGGCATACACAGTCTCTTTTCCCTCCACCCTTCCCTTCTTGCTGCAAGGAGGGGCTGCCCTCTCCCCAGCAATCCTGGCCTTTATTCTATGCACAATCCTTGTAAGGGCACCCACAGGCCAGGCTGAAGAGGTGGGGGCCCAGGAGCACCTGCAATAATCCCAGAGTGGAGAGTAGCCTGACAAAAGGGGGTGAGAAAGGCACCAGGTAGGACAAGGATACTCCTCGATCTCCCTCTCGCCCAAACCCCAGAATCCAAACCAGGCCTATGTCTACTGGGCTAAATCACCAAATTTGGAGGGGCCTCGTAAACTGAGCCCCGAACCTCTTGGTTTTCTGAACTGGTCATAAATAGCTGGAAAAGACCCAAACAATTCCTAGAGCCTGAGGATCCTAGAGTTTGGGAGAGTTTCTCCCAAATAAGCCTCAATTCTTAAAGAATAATTAATTTTCCCATATTAAATTGACTCAAGCTGAGCTTCTGATTGCAGATAAATGCTGCCAAGGCCTTGAGTTAGCTTCCAGGGCTTGAGAGCAGGGGAATATTTGTGTTCTTATTGGAGTGTTTATACAATTCTCAAGAGCACTCCTGGGCCCCCATTCCTCCCTTTGAAACCCTCAGGGCCTGGGACCCCAAGGTGGGAATTGGCGTTTTAATCACCCAGTGCCCTGTTTCAGTGAAGGGAAAGGCCCAGAGAGCCCAAGGTCACACAGTGAGTTGGTGGCAAGGTGGGACCAGAGGGTGCCCGGGGAACACCCCCAGTCCTGATAGTCCCCCACTTCACTCTAGCCCCCCCACTCCAGGAACCATTAGCCATGGTTGAGGGGTCGATTTCCCTCCCTCAGCACAATTCCAGGTGATTCTCCTCTCCAGGTTCTCTCTTCCCTCACTAATCGGGCCCCACCCCTGCCCATTTTAGTTTCCCATTCCTGTCCCACCTCCTGGTATTACTACATCAGTGCCATCCTCAGTCCCCCACCCCCACTCACCCCTCTGCGCTTCCCCTAGGAGGGGGAGGGGGCCCCAAGCTGGGGCTTCTGTACTGAGACTCTTTTGTACACCACGAACTTTTTGTATATTTTTAATTTTGCTGCGACATGAGATATTAAAAGTCATTTCAGTACCTGCTGTTTGTGTCCTATTGTTTTGGCTGTACTGGCCAGAGGAAGGAGAGAAAGAAGGAGGGAGCTGGCAGGAAGGACATCCTTTGCCCGCAGTCCCTGTGGCTCTTTTAAGAGACAAAGATATTTAGCAGGGGGAGGCCAGGACATTTCACAAAGCTCCCTGTTGATTGGACAAAGCTTCAATTAATCAGAATCTTGCTGTCAAAGGTTTCAGGGATTATCTCCAAACTCTTATTTTTATAGATAAGGAAAACAAGAGAGATGGGGTAGGTGCAGACTTGCCAGAGGTCAGAGAATGAGTCCACGACAAAATCAGGACCCAGACTGAAGTTC
>NW_011889169.1:1258416-1261253 GCF_000151845.1 Pteropus vampyrus
GGAGCTTCTGAGACTCGGGCTGGAGGGAAAAGGGACCGTATGTGCTATTCTGTATGGGAAGAAACTAGGACATTCCTGGGGTTTTGGTTGCTGTGTGCAGGTAGAGGCAAGGGGAGGAAGAGCAGGAAATTGTGAAAGCGGGAGAGGAAGGCCCAGTCTGGGATGGCCTGGTTCCTGGAGGCAGAAAACTCCCCAGGGGGGCAGGGGTGGTACCCTGGTGCCCTGTCCTAGCTCCTCCTCAAACAGAAAGGCATACACAGTCTCTTTTCCCTCCACCCTTCCCTTCTCGCTGCAAGGAGGGGCTGCCCTCTCCCCAGCAATCCTGGCCTTTATTCTATGCACAATCCTTGTAAGGGCACCCACAGGCCAGGCTGAAGAGGTGGGGGCCCAGGAGCACCTGCAATAATCCCAGAGTGGAGAGTAGCCTGACAAAAGGGGGTGAGAAAGGCACCAGGTAGGACAAGGATACTCCTCGATCTCCCTCTCGCCCAAACCCCAGAATCCAAACCAGGCCTATGTCTACTGGGCTAAATCACCAAATTTGGAGGGGCCTCGTAAACTGAGCCCCGAACCTCTTGGTTTTCTGAACTGGTCATAAATAGCTGGAAAAGACCCAAACAATTCCTAGAGCCTGAGGATCCTAGAGTTTGGGAGAGTTTCTCCCAAATAAGCCTCAATTCTTAAAGAATAATTAATTTTCCCATATTAAATTGACTCAAGCTGAGCTTCTGATTGCAGATAAATGCTGCCAAGGCCTTGAGTTAGCTTCCAGGGCTTGAGAGCAGGGGAATATTTGTGTTCTTATTGGAGTGTTTATACAATTCTCAAGAGCACTCCTGGGCCCCCATTCCTCCCTTTGAAACCCTCAGGGCCTGGGACCCCAAGGTGGGAATTGGCGTTTTAATCACCCAGTGCCCTGTTTCAGTGAAGGGAAAGGCCCAGAGAGCCCAAGGTCACACAGTGAGTTGGTGGCAAGGTGGGACCAGAGGGTGCCCGGGGAACACCCCCAGTCCTGATAGTCCCCCACTTCACTCTAGCCCCCCCACTCCAGGAACCATTAGCCATGGTTGAGGGGTCGATTTCCCTCCCTCAGCACAATTCCAGGTGATTCTCCTCTCCAGGTTCTCTCTTCCCTCACTAATCGGGCCCCACCCCTGCCCATTTTAGTTTCCCATTCCTGTCCCACCTCCTGGTATTACTACATCAGTGCCATCCTCAGTCCCCCACCCCCACTCACCCCTCTGCGCTTCCCCTAGGAGGGGGAGGGGGCCCCAAGCTGGGGCTTCTGTACTGAGACTCTTTTGTACACCACGAACTTTTTGTATATTTTTAATTTTGCTGCGACATGAGATATTAAAAGTCATTTCAGTACCTGCTGTTTGTGTCCTATTGTTTTGGCTGTACTGGCCAGAGGAAGGAGAGAAAGAAGGAGGGAGCTGGCAGGAAGGACATCCTTTGCCCGCAGTCCCTGTGGCTCTTTTAAGAGACAAAGATATTTAGCAGGGGGAGGCCAGGACATTTCACAAAGCTCCCTGTTGATTGGACAAAGCTTCAATTAATCAGAATCTTGCTGTCAAAGGTTTCAGGGATTATCTCCAAACTCTTATTTTTATAGATAAGGAAAACAAGAGAGATGGGGTAGGTGCAGACTTGCCAGAGGTCAGAGAATGAGTCCACGACAAAATCAGGACCCAGACTGAAGTTCTTAAGGCCACTAAAGCAAGTATTTATTGAGTATCTACTATATATGCCAGGCACTTTTCCGGGCACAGTGAAGAGAAAGACATATGGAGTTTCCATTCTAGAGGGTTTTGCCCTTAAATATTCTCTCTGCCTTAGGGGGCTTCAACCCTCTAATCCAGAGATTCTCAAACTTCAAAGTGCAAAGAAACATTTTGGGTAAAATGAGTTTGTTTTACATGCAGATTTTCATCTCCATAACCAGTGGTGGATAGAGCATGCCTGGGAATCTGCATTTATAAAATTCTGGTGCAAGCGGTCTGAGGACCTTACTTTTAGGACCACTGTTTTAATGCATCCTCTCACAAATCTTATCCTGACATTTCCTTGCTTTAGCACCTCCCCAGGGCCTTCAGGATAAAAGTTTAACCTTTTCCCCTGATGAGATTTCATAGTCTGAGCCCAAATTACCTCTTGAGTTTCATCTCCAACATTATCCTGCCCAAGTCCTCACAGCCTCTCCAAACCACTCATCTCGTTTCTATGAGACTCTCCTGGTTGTCACCCAATGGCCTTTCTCACCATTCTTTCATACATGTAGAGCTCATTTCCTAGGCGCCTCATCCCAAGTGCTCAGGAAATATAGCCTCCTACCTGGTCCCAAGTAGCAGGTCACCACTGAACTAAAACTGATTCTCGAAGTGTGGTCCCCAGAATAAGCTGTACCAGGGAATTTGTTAGAAATGCTAATTATCAGGCTCCACCCCAAACCTACAGAAGCAGCCACTGTTGCATGGGGAGTAGCATGTTTTTATAAGCCTTCCAGGTGATTTTGGTGCACAACTAAGTTTGAGAACCATTGGTGCAAGATAATTCCCATGACTGAGGATTGGTGAGATTAGTAGCCTGTGATCGAATGCTGTGAGGCAGAAACTGTTATGTGTCCCCTAGTATCCATGTCTCCCCTTTTTTTTCTGGCTTATATACAACAGAAATTTATTTCTCACAGTTATGGAGGCTGGAAGTCCAAGATCAGGGTGACAAAATTGTTGAGTTCTAGTCAGAGCCCTCTTTCCGGTCATAGGCTGCTGACTTCTCATTGTATCCTCACATAGCAGAGAGCAGAGTCTCTTTTTCTTTTCTTTTTTTCTTTTTTT
>NW_011889169.1:1263043-1270140 GCF_000151845.1 Pteropus vampyrus
GTCTATTCTTTGCAGCCAAATCATTGCAACTCAGGTATTCTGTGTGTTTGCTCGAGCTGTGTCCTCTGCCTAGAGTGACCTTCCTTCCATATGCTCTTTAAAGCTTGATTTGAATTCCATGAGCTTGGTGAGTGGCTCCTGATTCTACCTTCCCCAAACTAGTCGCTTGCTTTACATCAGAGTTCTTTGCCTATGTGTCTCTCTCTCTAACCAGGTCAGGGTCAGCATACGCACTGTGTACCAGCTGCCACATTCCCCGCTCCTGTCCCATGGCAAGCATTGATAATCAATCCCTTTTTCATGCTGAGAGTTGGTCTGGTGTTTATAATCCTCTACACAGAGCTCCAAGCAGCCCCTGCCAATCAACTGGAGATGGCTCAAAAGAAATGAATCCTATTTGCCACAACCGTTAAGTCTTTGAGAGCAGAGACTTTGTTTTATTCATCTCTTTTATGATTCACAAGCTAATTTTAATAATAAATGCTACCATCATATGTTTCTCTTTTCATTTAATCCCTGCAGCAGCATTCAGAGGCAAGCATCATTATTATTCTGCGTTTGACACATAAAAACTCTGGGCTCCAAGAGATGAGCTACTTGTTCAAGGTCATACACTTTTGAACCTAGGTTCACCAGTCTCCACCCACTTCCACGGACATTTATTAACCACTTGATTTGTTCATGGCCCTGGGATGGGTACTGCAGAGGATACAGATAGTTTGGTGTTTCTAGTGGCACTCAGAACATTTCTGATATTTGAGATTCCCAGCAGTTCCGTGATGTTTGGAGTTAGTCCAGGAATAATATACGTCTGCATTTTACAGATTGGGAAATTGAGGCTCAGAAAGAGAAAGAGACTTGCAAAAGCTAGTCATGGATGTGCCAGAGCAAGAGAGCACCTTTCATTCCCTGCTGCCAGGGAATGAAATTCCCTGAGGGTGAGAATTCAGGGCTTGCTCAAGGAGTTAAATGGGAGTATTAATGTCAGGAGCGGTCAGAGATTGGGTCACACACCCTGGCCTCTTCCTGTTGGCTGGATGCTTGATGGAGATCTCCCTTCCTGCTGCTAGGATGTGACTGGCAGGATATAGAGGAACAGGAGGAAGTGGCTGTGTGGGCTTACACTAAGCAGGCTGGACAATTTGCCCTCCCCCAGAAAAAGGGAGGGAGGTAAGAAGGAAAGGCTGGTGGTTGGGATTCTCCTGTGGCCTTCATACCCAGAGGCAGTGGGAGCTCTGACCTTCCAGAGGCAGTGGGAGCTCTGACCCTTGCTCCAACGAGCATCGACCTGGCACACCCATAAGTTCAGAAAATACAGTCTTATGCATTGGCCCCTGCATTTCACAATTTCCAACCACTTTCTCATCTTGATCTTGATGCCTGATGTCTCTCTTGCTGTACCTCTAACTGTAGGGCAGGGCTTTGGGGTTATTGTTCCCATTGGAAAGATGAAGAAAGCTGAAGCCCAAAGAGATTATAATAAGTAACCTGCCCTGGATCATACAGCAAATCGGTTCCAGAGCTTGCATCTCTGGAACCAGGTGTTATGGCAAGGAGAGGTTGGGTCAATCAGAACCTTTCCAATTGTCCTGGGTGGGCCATGCCAAGTGCATTGATCCTATAGCTAAGAACTAGGCTTCAGATCCAGACCCGGCAGCAATCCCAGATGCTCCTCTTATTCACAGTGTGACCCCCTTGGGTCAGCCTCTGCAGTTGAGCCTGTTTTTAAAATCTGTATAATGGGTATAATAATGGCACCTCAATGTTATGAGGACTAAATGAGATGAAATATATCAAGTGTTAAGCACAGAACTACAAAGGGAGCCTTGCCACCCTAATATTCTCCCAAGAGACAGTAAAACTGCCCAGGACACAGACACACAACTAAGTAAATAGTTAGTACTTACTGAGCACTTCATATGTGCCAGGAACTCTTCTAAGTGCATTTAATCCTTACAAGGTCACTACGAGGTCAGATTGGTATTATGTCCATTTTATAGATGAGGAAATTGAGGCACAAGAGATTAAGGGACTTGCCCAAGGTCATAACCCTAGTAAGTGGCGAAGTCAAGATTCAAACTCAGGCAACCTATCTCCAAAGCCCATACATACTGCCTCCCTTAATAGAAATGATTAATTTTTTAAATCACAACTTGCTTGGACACAGTATTATATAGTTTATGAAGCACCTTCCCACCCACTCTTTCATTTAGTTCTCACCACAGCAACCCAGAGAGGGTTGGAAACATTGGAAGCAATGTTTACTTCCAATTCAGAGTGTGCGGGGGACAGGGAACTGAGGCTGTGAAAGGGGTAACTGACTAACTGACTTGCCTTGCCAAAGTCACACAGCAAGGTCAGTGGCAGAAGTAGGGGTGGAGTTCAGAATTTTCAGACTCCAAATTTTCTGACTCCAACCTTACTCAACTCCCAAGCCCTCTCAACAGCAAGCCTCTGGCTTGTTCCTCCCCAGGTCAGTTGCTCTGGCTAAGTTAGGGTTCCAAGGCTGTGTCCAGCCCCCTCCACCTCTGCTCACTATCAGACAGGAGAGGCAGGAACTCCAGGGCTGGTGGAGTTTCCGATCAGGCGATCAGGCAGGAAAAAGAACAAAGGAACTGTGTGGGGGGAGAGGGCCGAGAGGATGGAGAGGGTGGCCAGTAGGGTGGCAGGAGTAGAAGGGACGATTCACCATGGAATATGAAGTCAAGAAAGGGAAAAAGGTACGTGGGAGGTTGGGAGGGATGCAGGGCACAGAAATGTCCCCAGTGCTGGGGAAGTGGGAAACTTGGGGTGGGGGCGATGGGCAGTGAGGGATGTAAGTACGGCCTTTCTTCTCATTTGGAAAGGCCTTCCTCCCTATCCTTGGGCAGCCAGACATTTAGGCTCCAAACTTACTAACTAACCTGTCCTCCCTGCTCTCGGCGGCCTCTGTCTAACCTTAACCACCCTCCACCCCACTACAATGCGCCCCCCCCCCCCCCCCCCCCCCCCCCCCCCCGGAATGTACAGGCAGACAGGAACCTTCTAGGGAAACCCAGCCGAACAGATTCATTTGGGAGATAGTCCCAACCTCCCTCCCTGGGGTTCCTGGGGGTTCCTTCCTGTAGCTTCTCAGATGAAGGAGCAGACATCCAACAGATCCATCCTCCTGCTCTCTACCTTCCCCGACAGAAGGATCTCAGCTATAAGGCTGCCTATTCAGGCTTCAGACACATACCTGCTCCCCTACTGGGTTCCCGTCTGGTCTGCCCCTCCCCATTCTTATACCAGGGCCCACTCCTCAGGCCTCAGCCTAGGAGTCATCTCCCGCACCCCGTAGATCCCCACCCTTTCCCAACACTAAGACATGTGCTCCCGTGGTTCTCTGTTTCTTTGACTGTCTTTGCAGTTCAGGGAGCCTCTCGGATTCCAACTCCCGCCCTCATCCCCACCAAGCCCTCTTCCCCCAGGGATACCTAGGTCAGGCTGTTCCAAAAGCTCCCATGTGAATCATGAGGGCTCAGAAGGGAGTCAAGATGGACGTGCTTGTTTTCTCTGGATTCATTCCTTCTATAGATATTTATTGAGCACCTACTATGTGCCAGGTACTATGCCAGATGCTGGTGTTGTTGCAGTGGCGAACAAAGTCAGACGAGGTCCCTGCTTCCTCCCTGGAGCTCACAGTCTAGTGGGGGAGGTACTATTAATTTTTTTTTAAACAAAGCATTTAATACAACACTGCATAAAATGCTCCATACTCAGTGCTAGATAATAGGGAACCCAGCCGTAGACTGGTCATTTTGAGCTGAGATCTGACAGATGGAAGGAAAGCGGGTAGGGAAGACTCTTTCAGGCAGAGGAACAGCATGTGCAAAAGCTCCATGGTGGGAACGAACAGCAAGGAAGAAGGACTGAAAGATGTCCCTGTAGCTGGAGGGAAGGAGTGAAACGCAGTGTGGCATGAGGCTGGAGAGGTGAGCAGGGCTGGACCATTCAGGGCCACAGACAATAGTTACCTCCCTACTCCACTCACACATATACACACACACTCACATACACAGCTCCATAGCTGGCAGTCAAGGTCTCTATGACATGTTCATCTCATAATTCAGCCACAAGACTACACACAGCTTCTCCAGGCTCATGCTCATCTGGTCCTTAAAGCCTCCAGGGTTTTGCACACGCTGTGCCCTCTGACTGGAATGCCTTTCCAAGGAGATTATTTGTTCTCATTTCTCAGACTTTCCATATACCCCATCCAGGCTCCATGATATTGGTTTTAAAACGTGAGCTAGGCATGCATCATAACCACCTGATAGCTTGTTAAAACACAGATCTTTGGGTCTTACCCGGGGTTCTGATCCACTAGGACTGGGATAGAGTGCGAGAATGTGTATTTCTCTCTAGTTGCTGCTGCTGCTTGTCATCCAAAAAACCACACACTGAGAAGTGCTGCTCCAGAGTAGTGCTCAAACTCTTCTGTGAGAATTAGATTCTGTTAGGCTGGGCTGGAGCCCTAGGATTTACACCTTTAACCTTGTTCCAGGCTATTTTTATGCAGATGCCTACTGAATTATACTTAAATGAACTTTTAAACTATTTCTAATTTTTAGGAAAGCACAGAGAAGAACTTCACAAATATCTAGGTTCCCACCACTCAGTCACAAGGATTCTTAATATTTTTCTGCATTTGCCCCAACCTGAGCCTTGACAGGGCATCCACCCTCATCTGGGTGTTTAGAATGGAGGTTTTGGAGCCAGACTGCCCAGTGTAGACTATTGGTTTTACCATGATTAGCTGGAGACCTTATCAGCTAGTTCTCTCTCTCTGAGGCTTAGTCTCTCCATCTGTAAAATGGGGATTATGGAGGTACCTCTTCTGTAGTTTTTGTGAGAATTAAGTTAGGTAATGTAAGTAAAATCTAAGAATGGTAAGTGCTCCACAAAGTCGGTCGCTGTTATCCATGTTATTCCCCCACCCTCCTCAGGGCTTCGTTTCCCCCATCCGGAGGCTGGTGTTCCCCAAGGCCGCACGCAGAGCAGCCTTTCGAAGCAGTGTGAGCCGCAGGCCCCTGCATTCCATGCCCCTCTATCCCCCTGACTACCTCATCGACCCCCAGATTCTGCTGTGTGACTACCTGGAGAAAGAGGTCAAGGTGCGTGCGGGATGAGAAGGGGTGGACACAGTCTTAGGGGAAGAAAGGGTTTTCCTCCATCCTCTCAGGGTCCCTGTCTGGGTCTAAAAATTGAACTGACGAAGACAGAGTCACAGAGAAAAGCATATACATTTTATTAAAGTTCTACATGTCCATGGGATCCTTCACAAGAAAACAAAGACCCCAACAAGTGACCAGAGCAGAAAGCTTTTATATCTTTTGGACAAAGAAACAATGAATTTGTGAAGAATTAACAAGACACGAGGGGTTTGGGCTAGGGGTAGTGAGTGGTGAAGTAACGAGATTTGCTTACATAGCCTTCTCTGGCCTAAATCCTATCTCCTCCTCCTGGTACAGGGAGGGGACATTTCACATGGGAAATTGATCAGGGAAGGGTGAGTGGGGAGGACAGAGTGATCTTTGTGTATCTGCTATTTTCTCAAACTCCCTCGGCTTAAGATATTCAGTATGCCAAGGTGTCATCTGTTGGGGTAGCACGTCCTGGATCCCATCAGGAGAGACCTTACGTTTCCCCGACATCGACCCCTGACCAGCCCTGTCTCATGCAGGGGAGCCTCAGGGGAAAGAAGACTGGGCAGCCTGTACCTTGCCTTATGCTGTGAACGCTCAGCACATGACTTTCATCTGCTCAGCCTCAGTGTTCGCATCTCAACACAGGGCTCAAAATCTACCTCCTGGGGAGTGCGCAGGGAGGGTGCTCCGTGAACTAAAAAGTCCTACTTTCCTGTGAGATTTTACTGCAGTGATATTGTTGCTACTCAAACAGTGTCCAGGTTACAGGAACCCAGTTCAGCAAGTCACAAGGAACGTAGGCCACTCAAAGGCTTTACTCCTATTTCATGAACATCATGAAGGAACAATGAAGAATTCTCATTACCCAAGGAAGATTGATATGGGGGCAGGAGTGTCAAATTTAGCAAAATTTGCCACCCAGTTAAATTCGAATGTCAGATAAACGATGAGTATTTTTTTAGTATTAATATAGGTCCCAATACTACATGAGACTAAAAATACTAAAAGAACAAACTAAAAAAGTATTTGTTTCTTATGTGACATTCAAATTTGTCTGACATTTCATATTTTATCTGGCAACCCTCTATGGAGAGAAAAGCTAACAAATAAATCCACTTAAAAACTGAGGACTGAAATTTCATAGAGAATTAAAAAAAAAGAGAGAAAAGGTTTAATTAGCAGAATTCACCTAAAAGAATAAAAGTAATGAAAAAGTTAATTCTTATATTGATGAAATAACACTTAAATTCAGTGGTAATATTAAGTTATTAAGAATGAATTAAGAATCAACTTATTAATTTGGGACATAGTTTTTCTGACAAAATTATATACTAATTCCATATAACATTCGTCCCTTTCCATTTGACTTCTGGAACAAGATCATAAAGAGGGTGAGTGACTTGTGCAGTCAGTTGACTCTGGTGCTTGGGGTGAACAGAGACCCTCGGGCCAAGCAGGAATTCACGAGTAGTCAGTTCTTTTGAGCTTTTGCTTCTGTCGTAGCTAAATAACCATGTATTCATGTGATCTAAACCAGCTTTGAGAGTGTGGACTCGTGTGGAGCTAGCGGCTGGAGCAGCTGGTGGAAGATGTCAGATCACGCCAATTTTGCCCTTTCTAGGAATATGATGTTGGGCATGTTGTTTACCTTTGCTGTGCCCTCGTTTTCTTACCCTTATAGTGAGGATGAATGAGTGAATGTACATGAAATGCTCAGGACTGTGTCTGGCTTCTATGACCAGCTCAATAAGTTATTACCAGGTTTTTATTATTGTTTCTTTTAACTTTATCTTTTATCTTTTTTGTTTGTTTATTCGTCAGGTTCTTATTATTAATTCAGATATTTCTACCTCAGTGAGGAGGTCAGGGTCCGCGAGGCTTCAGGGTGACCTCTCTCTGCCCTTCTCCCACCACTCTCTCCACCCCACC
>NW_011889169.1:1271659-1280120 GCF_000151845.1 Pteropus vampyrus
GGCAGCTGGGAGCGGAGGCAGGCGGGTGGAGGCGGCAGTTGGGAGCGGCGCCACCCGGGCCCCAACCCTCTCGACCCGCAGAACCCCAGCCCGGACGCCTACTGCAACCTCGTGATCCTGGCTGTGGCCAACAGGGTGAGCTTGAGGGCATCTCGGGCTCTTACGCTCTGCCTCCCCCGCCTGTCGAGAGGGTGGGAAGGTGCCGCTCTTCACCCCGCACCCTGCCCCATTTAAGAGGTTCCTGGGGTCTACCCTGGCCTCCTTCTTTCTCCCTCCTTCGGCCCTACCTAGCACTTCGGGTACTAACCTGTGTGCCCATGACGCCAAAAGGCTTCTAAACTGAAGCCCCGGATCCCTCTAGGACACTTCCCCCTTGCTGTCCCAATGGGATGAAAATTCAAAATGGCCAAAACAAACTTGATGTATAACCCCTTCTTCAGCCCTGCTCCTTCTCCAATTTTGTCAGTATCCGCACTATCACAGTAACAATCATGAGGACACTAATCACCAGCATAAACTGAGTGCCAGCAGATGCCAGACACAGAACCAGCACCAACTTATTTCATTCTCACAGGAGCCCATAGAGGAAAATAGTACAACCGTCCCCATTCTATAGAGAAGGAAACCACGACCCAGAGGCTAAGTAACTTGTGCAAGGTCACACAGGAAGCAGGTGATGATTTCAACACTGGGACCCAAGAAGTTCAGACCCTGTACTCTTGGTGACTGTCAGTCACCCAAGGCAGAAAAGCCTTTCTGCCATTCTTGCCTTGCCGACCCTCCTTCCCCACCCTCCACATTCACCCTTGCTTTAATTCATTTCGCTATGTTCATTGAGCGCCAATTTGTGCTGGGCATTGGGCTGTGGATGCATTGAGATATATCCATAGGTGCCATGGATACAGAGATGAAAGACATATTTGGTGTCCTTTCTGAGGGAGCTCACAGTCTAGCAGACATCTTCAAGCCTGGAGCCTTCTAAGCTTTTCCTCTCACCCAGGGAGCCCCGACTCCCTCTGTATATAAATTATGGTGAACAAAACAGACATGATGCCTGTCCAGAGGGAGAGATGATAATAGCCAGTTAACTCGGTCTCCAGAGCTGACTCACTTTCCCTTGAAACACTTTCTCACTTGGCTTCCCGCTCTCCACATTCTCCTAGTTTTCCTCCATGGGGTGAGGGGAGACTGCCTTACCCCCAGCCAGGGACAGGCATGGGTCTGGGTCAGCTTCTCATACCTCAGATGTTCTGTTTGCAATAAATGCCCAATAGCCAAAACAAAAACAAAAACAAAGCAACAACAACAACAACAAAAATCCAGCTGGAGTTGGTTCCTTCTCTTCTCTCCAGTCTTTAAAGTTTGGAGTGCTCCAGGCTTAGTCTTTGATTCTCTTTTTTCCCTTTACACTCATTTCTAGGTGATCTCCTCTAGTCTCAGAGCATTTAAAACACTGAGAATTTCCCAAAGCTTATTTCTCACCAAATCTCCAGATATGTTTCTCCACTCAAAGGTCTAACTAATGACCTTCTTAAACGTAACACATGAAAAGCTGAGCTCTCAATCTTCTCCCTCAAACTGCTCCTCCCTTGGTCTTCCTGTCTTGATTAATGGCAGCTCTGTCCCTCTGTTGCTCATACCAAAACGTTGCAGTGATCCTCGGCTCCCCTCTTTCACACACCCATGTCCACTTCATCAACAAATCTTCTTAGCCCTGTTTTTAAAATATAACCAAAACCCATCTGCTCCTCCCCACCCAGTGTCCCCACCCATGCCCATGCCCCATCTTCTATCATCTGAGTCATGCAGTCACCCCTCACTGGTTCGGCCCATGCTTACAATCTGTTCCCCCACACAGTCAGAGCAGTTCTGTTGACACTTAAGTCACATAGTGTCACTGCTCAAAATCTTTCAATGGCTCCCCATTTCAGAGTAAAAGCTAATATCCTTACAACTGCTTATAAGGCCATCCACTTTATAGTAGTGGCTCCAGCCACCATCCCCATTCCCTCTCTGGCCTCATCTCTTTCTAGTTTCCCCCTTTATTCACTCCACTCCAGCCAGACTGGTCTCCCTGTAGAGTACAAGAGACCTGTGGGTTCCGGGTGATTCGCTGTGCTATCTCTGGCTCCTAGAACAGTGCCTGGCACATAATACGTACTCAATAAATACTGAATAAATGGATCAATTAAATCATATTATTATAACTTGTGATGGGACCAAGAAGAAACCAAGCAGGTTGCAGTGATAATTAGGGGGGAGATCCATTTTCCATAAGGAAGGTAAATTTGTACCTTGTTTATCCCACTCGACTGTGAAGACTTTAGGGTATAGACCTTATCTAATTCATCTCTGAGACCCCAGAGCCTGGCCCAGTACCTAGCACATAATAGGACTAAATGAGAAATTGTGGAATAAATAAATAAATAAATGAAGAGTTGTTTTCCAGGAATATCTTAGCCTCTGGCCTTCCATTTGAAACATTGTGATCCCAAGGAGAGTACAGGATTTGGAGTCCAAAAACCTGGGTGCCAATATTCACTAATGCCACAAGCCTGCTATATGAGCCTAGGGAAGCCATTTAACCACTCTAAGCCTCAGTGTCTTTTTATATAAAATAAGGATCCTGTCTTCCCTGTCCATTTTGTAGGGTTATTATAAGGCTCAGTCCTGGTTTAATGATTAGTACACTCCCACATCCCAAAATGCCTATCCAAGGTTACATTTTAATTCATACCCTAGGCTTTTTTTAGAGGCACAAAATAGTAAATGCCTTCATGGAGATGGTCTCTTCATCAGTTATGGTCTTTCTGCATCTCTGGCTTGAAGACATAAAGAGGTCAATTAAAGAGGCAAATTCTTTTTCAGATTTGCAATCTCCAAAAAGTTTTACCTAGGAACTTAAATTTCTTACTTCTATCAGAGACTGATCTGCTTCCATTTTTGCCCTGGGTACCAAGAAGCTCATACCTAAATATGGCATCTAGTGGTGGTAATTACAATGAGCCTAAAATTTCCATACATTTAATTCTTCCTCTTCCTAGTAGGTATTAGGAGACCTGGGTTCTCATTCTGGCTAATCGCTTTACCTCTCTCTGTCTCAGCTTCCTACCTGTAAGTTAAAATAAATTAGAGTTTTAGATAAGCTTCAGGAGGGCCCATGAATCCTCTAGAAATTGGGGGTACGTGCATGCATTTTTCAGGACAGAAGGGTTAGAATTATCACTGGATTCTATAAAGGGATCCAAGACACAGAGAGCAGCCATATAATTTTTAGGGAAAATATCCTCAGTCAATTTAAAGGGGTGTGTGTGTGTGTGTGTGTGTGTGAGCACACAATGTGTGCCTTTGTGAGCCTCCTCACACTGTGTTTTAGGAAGCAGGGGTATCTTGGTCACTGGAGAGGTCCTGAGCTCTATCCTCCTCCCTGGGCCAGGATGCTGCCGAGGAGTCCTGCGCCCTCATCTGTCAGGTCTTCCAGATCATCTATGGGGACCAGAGTATCGAGTGTGTGGACCGGGCCGGCTACCACTACACATCCACGCCCGAACGGCCATGGCTCTGCAGCCGCAGTGAGTACTCGAACTCCTGGCCTCCCTTCCTGTGAAACATTCCAAAAGGCCAGGGAAGGGGGATGCCCCAGGACTTAGGGCCAATGAAAGCCTTCGGGGGTCCGATCTCTACTGCAATTACAGTGTACCCTTATATGGAGTTAAAATAAAAATATCAGTTTTCATGATGACCTCAAACCTAGCTTCTTCATAGATGTTCCAGCTGTCAGATTCAGATGAGTCCCTCCAAGCTGAACTTTTCTCTCTCTTTTGTTTTTTTGTGTCCCTGCTTTTGCAGAAACCTAAGCACATGCATTGTCGGTTTACTGAACTGGCTAGCCCCACTAGGGCAATAGATCAAAACCAGGACTTCCGGACCAGTCCTTGAATGTAATCAAGGGCTGAAATGAGAAGAAACATTTACCGAGCATCAGCTGTGTGCCAAGCACAGTAACAGTATGCCAAGTCTTATTTAACCCTTATAGCAACCTTGTCTGTCCTGTTTGCCACTGTATCAAGTGTGCCTAGCACGGGACCAGGGACATCATAGATGCTCAAGAAATATTTTTCAAATGGGTAAAAGAATTCTCTGAAGACTTATGATTCCAGTTTTACAGATGAGGACATTAAGGCTCAAAGTAGTCAATAAATTGCTCAAGTTCACACAGCTAGTAAATGGCAGAGTCGGGATTCAAACCCAGGTGTGTCTGATTCTAAAGTTCTAAAGCAACAGCTTCACCCCCCATGCTGCCTTCAAGGCTACTAAGTAAGTATTCTCAGTCACAGCCACCTCAACATGGTCCCTGTTTGCATAGTTCTAGCAATAAGGAGCTGGGATAGTTCAACTGTCACAGGGATGATAGGCAAGTAAATAAGAGAATTCAAAAAATATTTCAAGAAAATTCATTCATTCAATATATATGTATTGAGGAGGTACTGTGTGTTGGACCCTGCTAATCACCAGGCTGTACTGGTGAGAAAAACCAGATGTGGCCCTGCCCTCATAAGATTTGCATTGCTGAGGAAGGCTGACAGTAATTAAACAGTTACACAGATACAATGCAACCACACGCTCTGTGCTATGAGAACATATAATGAGGAACCAACCTCCCCTGGGAAGTCGGGAGTATCCTGAGGAAGTGACACTGAGCCAAGATCAGAAGGTGAGGCTGCTACCTGGATTCAGTGAGATACCAGGGAAAAGTACAGAGCACGCTCTCTGTAAATGGTGCTTCTTTCCTCTCAAGATTTTGAGTTCCTTCCCACTCAAAGTTCATTTTTTGGCTCACCTCAAACACATACAATTTACAAAATTCTCCCTCACCTGTTCCCTCATCTACTATACTCAAGACCTCCATGAGGTGGGCAGGAAGGTGACATTGTCCCAATGTTGGAGAAGTCGAAGGCCAAGAGATGGGAGGTGAGTTGCCCAAGGTTGGCTGTGTGTCAATGAGTAGCAGGGGCAGGAATCATGGTCAGAACCTTCCATTAGCTGCCCATTTCGCTCAGTAAAAGCTAACGTCCTTACAATCACTTACAAGGCCCTCTGTGCTCCAGCCACCATCCAACTCCAGGGCTGAGATCAGGGCCTCAGAAGCCAGGGATTCTGCCTGCTGCTTTGCCACCTCTAACAGCCCCTCTGTCTGCTGGTCCCAGGTGACAGCTGCCGAACCGATGGGACTTATGCCTATGATGCCGACTTCAGCTGCTGCAGCTCCTTGTGAGTATCACCCTTGTTGGGGACCCCACTCTTGCCCTCCCCACCCATGAGGCCACTGTGGCTGTGGCAAAGGGCGTGAGGGAGAAAGTGGTCAGAGAGGAGGTTTGGTGGGGAGCTCTGGAAAGTCCTTGCATGTCATGAGCAGACTTAAAGACTTTGTGACCACATTTGACAGAGGGTCTAACCCAGTCTGGGGAGATCAGGGAAATTTTTTCTGAGAAGGTGACATTTAAGATCTAATGATGAATAATAATTAGCTGAGCAAAAGATAGTGGGAGAGAGATGTTCTAGGCCGAGTGAAGAGCATGTGCAAAGGCCCAGAGGTGAAGAGATACTTGGAGAATTAGAGGAAAAGAGAGAAGACAGAGAGGCTGGAGCACAGAGCAAGGGTGAGAAGAGGCTTGAGAGGCAGCCAGGGGCCAGATAATGTGGGGCCTTGAAGAAGAAATTAGGACCTGGGATGAGGCCTCAGGCCCAGACCGCTGGTAGCTGTGCCCTCCCACCTTCCACCTGCAGCAGGAGAGGAAGTGGAAGGAGGTGAGTGAGGGCCCCTTTCTGCCTGTCTCTGCAGCAATGGCTCCCAGGACACATTTGAAGCGTGTTACAGCGGCACATCTACACCCTCTTTCCATGGCTCCCACTGCAGCGGCAGCGACCACAGTGGCCTGGGCCTAGAGCAGTTGCAGGATTACATGGTCACGGTGAGCTGGGGCACCAGTGCAAACGGCACAAGCAAAGGCCTGGAGGCTGAAGAAAACATAGAGTATTTCAGGAATCATGAATAATCCTAAGCATGATTGAAGCATAAGACCCCAGAGGTGAGGGTGGGACATGAGGTTAGAAGAGTAAACTGAGGCCAGCCTGTTGAAAGACCTAAACTAATGTCAGCTAGCATTTCCAGAGGAGGCCTGGGCCATATATGCTCTCAGTGAGGGCTCTGGGAGTTTTAGGCAGGGCTTGGGTGGGGGTTACTTCCTGGGATTGATCTCAAATTGTGCCCCACAGTTGCGGAGTAAGCTGGGGCCCCCTGAGATCCAGCAGTTTGCAGTGCTGCTACGGGAGTATCGGCTGGGGCTGCCCATTCAGGACTATTGCTCAGGCCTGCTGAAGCTCTATGGGGACCGGCGCAAGTTCCTCCTCCTTGGTGAGCCCCCTGCCCCACCCCACAAGGGTCAGCCAAGATCCCTTCATGGTCCATGACATTCCTGGTCAGACACCAGGCTGGAGTGTTATTCCTTACCCTTCAGCTTCTGATAAGGCCAAGATCATGAGTTCCATGGAACATATGAGGAGACTGAGGTTTAAAGAGGGGAAGGACTCGCCTGCAGTTGCAAGTCAATAACAGAGCAGTAGTATAGCCATTTCATCTTCACAGCAAAGCTGGGAGAGGGACTGATTCTTTTCATCTCATCCCATGAGGAAGCTGAGGTTCAGAGAGGCTAAAGAACTTGTTCAAGATCACACAACTAGTAAGGGGAGCTAATAAAAACAACAGGAATAATAGTAATAAGCTAACATATATTTGGCAGTTACAGTGTGTGCCAAGCATCATCTCATTGAATGTCCTCAGTTTTAGGAAGTAGAAACTATCATTTGCCCCCATTTTGCAGATTAGGGAACTGAAGCTCAGGAGGCTCAGAGAAACGAAGTAAAATACTGAAGTCACAGCTAGTATGTAGAGATAGAAGAAAAACCAGCAACTTTTATGGGAGATCCTCACCTTCCTATGGGGAGAAGTACAATTATCTCATTTTTACAAGGGAGGAAAATAAGGCTCATGGTAGTTATTTAATAAGGGTGACAACTAATAATGGGAATGTAACAATTGTAATAATAATAAGCTAATATGTAGTGAGCATGTACTATGTGCCTAGCATTATGTCCTTGTTCCGTGGCTCAGAGAATCAAGGAATTGTGCTAGGCCACACAGCCAGTGAATGGTGGGGCTGGAATGTGAACTCTCCAGCGAAGGTGATGCCTCTGTGGGAGGGGAAGGGCCTGAATGAACTCCGAGGAGTCACCTGGCCCTCGGCCCGCAGGAATGAGGCCCTTCATCCCGGACCAGGACATTGGCTACTTCGAGGGCTTCCTGGAGGGCGTGGGCATCCGCGAGGGCGGCATCCTGACTGACAGCTTCGGCCGCATCAAGCGCAGCATGAGCTCCACGTCGGCGTCGGCCGTGCGCAGCTACGACGGCGCGGCTCAGCGGCCCGAGGCGCAGGCCTTCCACCGGCTGCTGGCCGACATCACGCACGACATCGAGGCATTGGCCCCCGACGACGACGACAGCACCGGCGAAGATGACCTGGACTCCCCGAGCGGGGGCGAAGCGGCTGAAGACAACTACCTGTAGCCTGTAGCCGCAGGCCCAGGCTGAGAGCAGGGAAGGCATGGCCCCGCAACTCCGCCTCTGCGTGTCAGTCACTCTTGCCTGGGGGCTCCAACCCCAGGGCCCTTTCTCACACCCAGGGCACAAGGACCCTGCCCTCTGGGATCCAGTCTATGCAGTATCGAGAATGCCCTGTAGGGGGCGAGATCCTAAAGTCCTGGGCAGCAGAGGAGAGCCTGCGTCCTCTTTTGTCCCACTAGCCCGGAGGCTCGGCCGCCGGATACACCCTTCTCCCCTGACTCCGCAGCTTTCTGGAGGCCTAGGGGAGGAATGATGAGTGGGTGCCACCTGCTGGCTGACTGAGAAAAGTATTTCTAGAGCCCAAAGATAGCCCAGAGATCTCTATTCCTCCTACTCTGTAGATTGAGAAACAGAGGTTTAACAGAGGAAAAGGGCCTTGAAGGAATCTCCTGCTTCTCCTTAGATTACTTCAAACTGACCATACTAAACAATGTAGAGGGCCTTTGTAAGGCTCTAAATGGAAGGGTCTTTCCACCTCGCGGTGGGACTCAGATCATCAGTGTGGAGTAGAGGTTTTCCTCTACTGAGAGTTGACTCAAAGGACGGTGGTCTGGATCCCAGTCCAGGCCCTAAGATTCCTAACTTCTTGTTCAGATCTTGAATTTGGAGCCAGACAGACCCAGGGCTGCTGTCTGGTTAGTGTCCCAGCCTCCGTGCCTCCTATTTCCTTGTCTGTGGGATGAGGTGGGTCCTACCTACCTCACAGAAATGGTCAAGGGAATTAACGAAGGTCAGGACCTTAGTGCTGGGTCTGGCACATGGTAGACACTTAATAAATGC
>NW_011889169.1:1281695-1301074 GCF_000151845.1 Pteropus vampyrus
TGTTTTAACTTGCATTTCTCTGTTAATGCTGAGATTCAGAATCTCCTCCCATACTTGTCAGGTATTGGGCTTCCCTTTCCATGAATTGCCTATTCAGATCTTTTGTCCGTCATCTATTGGGGTTCCTTTTTCTTGTTGATTTGCAGGAGTAGCATATAAATTTTAGCTATTAATCCCTTGTTAGCTGTTGATGTTTCAGATATCTTCTCCCAATACGTTGGCCACCTGTTAAGTTTATCTATGGAAATGTCCTCAAACTTTAGCATGCATCAGAATCTCCTAGAAGTCTTGCTAAAAACAAAGATTGCTGAACCCCACCCCAAGGTTCTGGCTCAATAGAGCATTTCTAACAAGTATTTGCATTTCTAACAAGCATTCAGGTGATAGTGATGGTCCAGGGACCACATTTTGAGAATCACTGGTCTTGGGTGCTTTCTTTGGAACAATTTTTTTCTTTTCAACAAATTCTTAATTTTGGTATTTTCAAGTCTATTTATTCTCGTTTTATGGATGAGGGAACTGGAGCTCAAGGAGTGAAGTGAATGCCCCAAGCTCACACAGTGAGCTGAGATTTGGACCCCTACCTGGCTAACCCCAGAGCCCAAGCTTCTAACTGCTCTGCTTTTCTGTCTGCCAGTTTTAGGATGGATGTAGCGATTGCAGGCTGAGGCATTTGGACCTGAGGCTACAGGGAGCCCCAGTAAATTCCCCAGCGAGGCAGCAGTAAGAGGGAGGAGTCAGTTGGCTAGGGGCGGGGCCAAAGAGCTAGAGGTTCCTCTTAAAGGCCTGAGGGCTTTGCAAGATCAAACTCAGAAACTGCCCACAATCCTAGCTTGGGCACAGTGACAGGGCTGCTGAGAGGCAGTTATTACCCTACAGCTCTAGCAATGGAGCAATTTCCCTCACACCCCAAGGAAGTCCCCACCTACCCCGGAACTACCCTGTTACCAAAGCCATGTAACCCCTAGTTACTGAGGTCCAAAGGCCCTGGCTGGGGCAACCCAGACTCTGAGCATGAGAACTCCGTCCACACTTCCTCCTGTTTCATCTAGAGTCCCTACCTTCCTATCTTGGCACTGAAAAAGAGGGAAACCCCCTATGGGTGGGACAGCTGATTCCCAAAAGCTTCTGGGGGTTGGGGTAAGGATGTAACTTCCCTACCAGCTAGATCCCGTGGGAACAGTCCTACCCCATTGACAAGTGGTGAAATTAATGAAATTGTCTCTAGTCCCCCCAACGCCTTACACTATGCCCCTCTCATTTGGAGACACGGCAACCTCCTACTCCCTCCCAGCTTCCAACTGGAGACTCCTAACAGTCCTTTCACAACTGTGTGTTGGGGAGGAGTCCTGGGGCCACTGTCATTCAGTCACCAAGCATTTAGAGAGCACCAATTAGACACTAGAGGAAAATATTACGCCAGACACTCTGTTAGACACTAGAGGAAAATATAAAACAGTCCCTGCCCACTGGGGGCTCCTGGCCTGATGGGGAAGGCAGGTCCCCAAATAATCACAGCAGAAGGTTCTCAGTTGTAAAATCAGTGAGAAACAGCTCTTTCTGGGGAAGATGGAAAAGGCTTTGCAGAGGAGGTGACTTATGAGCAAGAGTTTGAAGGCCAAGCAAGATTTTTGGCAGGTAGACAAGACAAGAGAGAGCCCTCCAGGAGGGGCCGACAGGTGCAAACTCCAGGGAGCTCGAAGGAACTTCACATACTCTAAGACTGGTGGCCATTTGCACCAGTGCAGTGTGGTTAGAGGCTCAGGGTCAGACTGAGTGAGTTTTGAATACCAACTCTGACATCTGCTAGTTGAGCAATCTTGGGTAAACCCCTAAATGTCTCTGGATCTTGGTTTTCTCATTTATAAAATGTGGATAATAATAGCATCACCCTCAGAGATCTCATAGATTATCGTGAGGCTTAAACAAGATAATCCATGCAAAAGTATATATATAAGCGTTCAATAAATGTGACCCTTATTATTGCTGAAGGACCATTGGGTGTGTGAGGTGAGGGCCAAGGTGGGGGAGGGGTGTGCAAATCAGAGGAGAAACCAGAGGAGTGGGCAGATGGAGAAGGCCTTTTAAGGAAAGGCAGGCTAGGAAGAATAGGCAATGGAGAGTGACCCCATGGGCTTGCATTTTCCAGAAGTAAATATAGCTACTTGGAGAGGAGGCTTAACTGGAGAGCAGAGGAGAGCCTGGGTGCTGGGGAATGGGGCAAGGGGCTGGGACGAAGACCAAACGAGAGATGCTAAGACCTGACTTAGATGGGGAAGAAAGAAGAAGAAAGAGGAGAGGGCAGCTCCAGAGGGGAGGGAGGGGAAGAGGGCTCTCTCCTCGCTCAGAAAACAGCAGCCTCTCACATACTTCGATTAGACTCATTCATTCGTTCATTTATTCCACAACTATTTTTTTTAGCACTTGAACCCTGGGCTCATGGAGCTTATATTCTAAGTTTATGTAACTATTCAATAATGTTACTTGGTGCATCCAGATGCAGTAACCACCCAGTCAGGCCTACATGATCAGAAATTGTTCAGCCTCACTCGTAATAAGAAAAATCCAAATTCATACTACATCGAAAAACCATTTTTCAATTATTAGACTGGCGAGGTTGGAAAGTTTGTAGGTATGAGGAAACCGGCATGTTCATACATTGTGGGTGGGAGGGTAAGTTGATAAAAATCCTATTTAACAATATCTACCAATATTTTAAATGCACAGATCCTTTGATGAAACAATTCCACTGCCAGGAACGTCTACATTTATATTCACACAAGTGGAAACAGTGGATGTGCAAGGAAAATCATGGCTTTCTTTCTAATAACAAGAGATTAGAAATAAGCAAAATGTTCAGTGACAGGGAACTGGTTAAATAAACCATGGCTCAGGCAGACAATAGAATAGTGTGTGGCCATAAATAAGAATGAGGTTACTCTCTATGTACTGTTACGAAATTATTTCCAAGATAGAGCAAGAGGGAAAAAAAAGGGAAGGTGCAGAACAATACACTTTGCATAGTGCTTTCTTTTGAAAGGTGGAGGGGAATGACTTTGTGTATATGCATGGAATAATTCTGGAAGGATATACAAAACAAGTGATGCTTGTTGCCTCTAAGCTGGAGGAGCATATAGTTGTATAATAAGGAGGAAAATAAACTTTCTTTTCATGATGTTGTGCCCTGAATATAAATTACAGAAAAGCAATTTTTAAAAAACCGCTATCATGATGTTTATTGTACTCTATAACACCTCTGCTTTTATGTCTGTCTGACCTCTCCCCCCCCCCCCTCTCTCTCTCTCTCTCTCTCTCACACACACACACACACACACATCTTGTTAGGGGCTGGTTCTGACCCATCCCTACACTCCTCGGAGACCGACACAGCACCCAGCACAAAGTAAGTGCTCAGAAAAGTTGGATACATATTCATAATGACTACCTTCTCCAAGATCCCAATTAGTTTCACCTCCTGGTATTCATGCTCTCGTGTAGATCTTTCCCACCTTGAATAGGGGTGACCTGTGTAACCCATTTGACGTTTCACCTTGCTCTTCTGGATCACTCACTCTGGGGGCAACCGTGTCATGAGCACACTCAGGCAGCCATATGGAGAGGTTCACATGGTGAGGAGCTGGGGCCTCCTGCCAACAGTCACATGAGTGAATCATCTTGGAAATGGACCACCCAGCCCCACTCCTTCAGATGACTGCAGACCAAGCTGACCTTGACTGCAGCCTCATGAGAGGCCCTAGCCAGAACCACTGAGCTAAGCTGCTCCCAGATTCCCAACCCACAGAAAGTGTGTGAGATAATAATTTTATAATGTTTTAAGATGCTAAATTTTAGGTAATTTGTTACATGGCAATGTATAACTAATACAATCAATAAACCTTTATTAAGCATTTATTGTCTATCAATTCAGTGGGGAATGTAAGACAAAAACTTATGGCCCTGCCCTCAGGGAAGCAGTTCATGTACACATTTATTCTTAGACTCATTTATTCCTTCAATAAACATTTATTGAGCACTTATCGTATACCTACCTAGCCCTGCGTTGAATGCCGATTCACAGAATGTTGGCAATTAAAATACACTGTAGGGCAAGAGGGAACTTTCTGGAGTGATAGAAATGTGTATCTTAATGAGGTTGAAATTACATAGCTGCATATGCATTTGTAAAAATTCAGCAAATGAACACTTACTTGGTCTTGTGCACTTTTTGTATGTAAATTTTACATTAAAATACTGTAAACAAACATTAACTCTAGTTAATAATATGTCTGCTGAAATCATTTACTTTGAAATACATTTTTAAAAGATGAATTGATGAATGGATAGAAGGATAACACAAGTAACATGTTAATGGTAGAATGCAGGTAGTGATTATGAGGGTTTTATTGTAAAACTGTCAATTTTGCTGTATGTATTTTAATTATACAAATAAAAATAAATATAGTCTAGATTAAATTTTTTAAACAAATAGAGAATAAGTTATCATCTCTTTTTTCCTGATCCCAATATTCCTTTCTTCTTCAGTGGCAACCTCTATTATTGTCAACTGTGTAGTTTCCAGACCTTTCTCTGTGCATTTACATACACATATAGCTAAATACAAAACTATGTTATTTTAAAAAAATGAATGTACCCTCTAAACTATTATGCACCAACATCTTGGGGATCGCTCCATGTTAATTCATACACATCACCTCAGTTTTAAATTGCTGAGTAAGAGTGCGCTTTCAAGGTGCCAGGCTCAGAGACAATATCTTGCCCTGGAACAGACAGTTAGTTAAAATTGCTGGGACGTGAACCCATTCTCCTAGTTCCCAGGCTTGAGTGCACCCTTCAGTAAAAAGGCCTGGGCCCCGGTCTTGCCCCCATTCAGTGGTGGCAGGAGCAAGGCCACCACTGAATGGGGGCAGGACTGGGGCCCAGGACTTTTTACTTCAGGGAATGCAGGGATGGCCAGGTCCCACTCTGCCCTGCCTTCCCCCCACCCTCCCACCTGCCTGAGCTTCAGTGCACCCAGACCCAAGAGGAAGTTCTCTAAGTGCTTCCTCTTTTCTTGGCCTCCGGGGACAGTGGGAGGAGGGGGGAGGGTGATTGTGAAACTGAACTGTTCCTCACTCCCCTGGGGGGACCCGTCAGCTGGAGGTGGCCTTGCAGCTGGGGGCAGAAAAACAACTTCACGGGGCACTACCACCCCTCAGCATCCCCATCCCTGGCTAAACCCGCCATACCCCTGAACAGGAGGTCAGCTACCTTTAGAACCGTACCTGTCCCATAAGGCAATCTCCCTGGTCGCCTACAGGAGAAAGCCCCAGCTCCTTATCAACTGCTGTTGCCGTCTCTAGCCTCATCTTCCTTCTGTGCATGGCCAGGGCTTCAGGCATAACAACACAGGTTTGTGGCTCATCTAACAGGCCTAGCTGTTCCTCCCTCAAGATTTTCAAGCTTTGTCCATTCTGTCTGGAATATCCTTTGCTATAATCTTCTACTAGTATCCTTTAAACTTCAGCTGATCACTTACTTCAAGAAGTCCTAATGCACTCCAGGCTGGACCAATGTTCCTCCTACTTGGTCCTATGATATCATGGGCCTTTCTCTTTACTATAGCATTTTCCACTCTGTATCTAAGTTATTGGTTTAAGTTTTTGTCTCCATAAGTGAATTGAATGTTGCTTGAAGGCCACAACTATCTTGTCTATTTTTCATGGGTGTGTACCCAGTCCTTGGCAGAGATGTGCTTAGTAAACCCTTAATAAATATTAATAGAATTAATCAAAGAATGACGGGTGTGACTCTCAGCACTATCATTAACTGGCTGTTAATAAACCTTAAGCTTTAGTTTCTCCATCTGTAGAATGGGCATAAGAATAGTATCTGCATGGAATTTGCAAAAATGTAGAAGAGAGAGACAATAAAAAGATTAATATATAAATATGTACTATAGTGCTTGGAGGTGACAAGTTCTCTGGAGAAAAATAAGGCAAGGAGGAGGGGCTAGAAAAGATGGAGGATGGAAAACCTTTTTAGAAGAAAGTTTAAGGACCTGCCGGGGGCTGCTGTGACTTTTTCAAGGGCTAGTCTTTTCAGATTTTCACCTACTTCTCTTGGAAAATGAGGGCAGCAGTAACCTCCCGCCTGAGAGGGTGTAGCTGTGAAATAAACACTGGCTACTTTGCAAATAAAAGGGGAAATATTTGAACCCCGAAATGATGATCGTGGCTCTCTTCCCCATCCCCATCCTGTTTTGAATATAGAACAATAAACAGTGGTCCTAAAGAATTTGAAATATGAAATGCAAATGCCCCGGGAAATAAGAAAATATATTTTTGAAAGAGCCAGCGTCTGATCCACTGTAATGTGAAGCTCATGTTGTCCCCTAGCTCCTGCCCTCCCTCCAGGACTGAATCCTGCATCATGTCCTCTAGTCAGCATCATTTTCTCTACTTCTCAATGTCCAGAGAACACTGAATTTGTGTAGTCATTACGAGAACAGCCTTTGGAGGCACACTGGAGACTCAGAGACCCAGGTTTAAATCCCGGCTCCACTGCGTGCTGGCGATGTGACCTTGGACAAGTGTCTTTACCTCTCTGAGCCATCTATTTATAGTCATACTTATCTCAAAGAGGTTAATCGAGGTGATGTGAGCGAGGGCACAATAATAAGAGCTTTTTGTGCAATAATTCAATGACCTGGTGAGGTTGATACTCTTATCATTCCACTTTACAAACAAGAAAATGAAGTCTCAGCTAGCGAGAGGCAGTCAGTGCAGCCTCAATACCTTTGCTTCCATCGTTCCTCTACCCCTGACCCACTGCCAAGTGCACAACTGGAAACTTTCTTGACTATTTTCATCCTCTAAAAATCCTGCCCAGCCTCAATTCTATCTTGTCCATGAAGTCTCTGATTTTTTTTAATAGACTTTATTTTTGAATAGTTAATATATCCAAGCGGATCAAAGTTCAAGAGTGGAGAGGGTACACTGGAAGCAGAAAGTCTCCCTCCCTCCTCTGTTACCCAGCTACACAGTTCCCTTTCCTGCAAGAAACTACTGGGACAGCTTCTTATGTGTGCCCTTCTCGACTCAGCCCAGACATGTCGTAAATTCCCACACATTTGTTCTCCTGTTCTATGCAAATGGTAAAATACAATAGAAGTTATTGTATACCTTGCCCCACCCCTTACCAGCTTGTTCTCTATTAGTAAGGCGTTTCTTCGTTCTTTTTTAACATCATTTTTATTGAATTATAATTCACATAGCATGCATTCATCCATTTAAAATGTACAATTCAATGATTTCTAGTATAGTTACAGAGCTATGCAACCATTACCACAATCAATTTGAGGACATTTTTATTACCCACCCTCCCCCGCCCCCAAAATCCCTACCCATCAGCAGTTACTTCTTATTTCTCCTCAACTCCCAGGCCTAGGCAACCACTAATCTACTTTCCATTTCTGTAGACTTGCCTATTATGAACATTTTATATAAATGGAATCACACAATATGTGGTCTTTTGTGACTGGCTTCTTTCATCAAACATAATATTTTTGAAGTTCATCCATATTGTAGCATGTATAAGTACTTTCTACCTCTTAATTGACAAATAACTTTCCATTGTATATATGTACCACATTTTATTTATTCTTTGAAGGACATTGGAGTTGCTTTCACTTTTTGCCAATATGAATAATGGTGCTATGAAAATTTCACATACAAATTTTTGTGTAGACACATTTTCAGTTATCTTGAGTATGTACCTAGGAGTGGAATTGCTGGGTCATGTGGTAACCCTATGTTTAACCTTTTGAGGAATTGCCAAACTGTTTTCCAAAGGTACTGCACCATTTTACAGTCCTATCAGCAGTGTATGAGGCTACTAATGTCTTCATATTCTCATCAACACTCATTATTATCCATCTTTTTTTTAAATTATAGCCATTCTAATGGATGTAAGGTGGTAGCTCATTGTGGCTTTTATTTGTATCTCTGTAATGACTAATGATATTAAGCATCTTTTCATGTGCTTATTAGCTATTTATATAGCTTCTTTGGAGAAATATCTGTTCAGATCTTTTGCCCACTTTTCAATTATGTCATCTTTTTATTATTGAGCTGTGTTACTTACATATTCGGGATACCGGTCCTTTATCAGATCTATAATTCGCAAATATTTTCTTTCATTCTGTGTATTGTCTTTTCATTTTCTTGATTGTATCATTCACAGCACAAGTTTTAAGTTTTTATGAAGTCCAGTTTATCCATTTTTCTTTTGTCACTTGTGTCACATCTAAGAAGGCTTTGCCTAAACCAAGATCATTAAGATCTATTTTTAAGAGTTTATAGTTTTAACTCTTAGGTCTATGATCCATTTTGAGCTAATTTTTGTGAGTATTGTGAGGTAGGGGTCCTATTTCATTATTTTGCATGGAAATATACAGTTGTCCCAGCATAATTTATTGAAAAGACTATTCTTTCCCCTATTGAATTGTCTTGGTACCCTTATCTTGACCATAACTGTGAGGGTTTATTTCTGGACTCTCAATTCTGTTCCATCTATCCTAATGCCAATACCACACTATCTTGATTATTATAGTTTTAAAGGAAGTTTTTAAATGAGAAAGTGTTAGTCCTTTAACTGTATTTTACTTTTTCAAGATTGTTTTGGCTGTTCTGGGTTTCTTGCCTTTCCATATGAATTTTAGGATGAGCTTGTCTACTTTTACTAAAAAAAAGACACTCATAGTTTTGATAGAGATTATGTCAATTTGGGGAGTATTGTCAATATTAGGTCTTCCAATTCATGAAGGGATGTCTTTTCCATGTTATCTTTCCCATCTCACGCAATGACTTTATTTGGGTCTTCTTACATTTCTTTAAAGAATGTTTTTTTAGTTTTCAGAGTACCTTGCACTTCTTTTGCTCAATTTATTCCCAAGTATTTTATTCTTTTTGGTGATATTGTAAATGAAATTGTTTTCTTAACTTTATTTTCATAATATTCATCGCTAGTGTATAGAAATACAATTAGTGTTTTTATTTATTTATTTATTTATTTATTTATTTATTTATTTATTTATTTGGCGAGGCAACCCTTGATTGACCTCGTCAGCTTACGATCCCTTATTTTTTTAAATTTTTTACGCCTACATCCAAGTACTAACCAGGCCCAAACCTGCTTAGCTTCCGAGATCAGACGGGATCAGGCTCGTTCAGGGTGGCATGGCCGTAGACTACATCTTTATATTTTTTGACAACTGCTTGGTACTCCATTACTGTATTATCATTTATTTTCCCAGTCCCAAGTGATGGATATTTAGGTATTCCCAGTCCTTTCCTGGTAAAAGCAGTGCCGCAATGACTCTCCTTCTACATATCCATGAAATCTCAAACATTTTCATTTTTCTTTCTCTGAGCTCCTACAATTGTCAGTTTCCACCACCCTAGCCCATGCCACCATTATCTTGCCCTTGGATGACTGCCTCAGCTTGCTCAGGCTGGGTTTCCTGCTATCCCTTGCCCCTCCAATCCATTCTCTACCCAGCAGCCAGAGAGATCCCATTAAAACACAAGCCAGTCTGGCTTACTCTGCTCAAAACCTCCAAAGGCTCTCATCTTATGTCAATTAAAGTATCTTCTCAGTACCAAGACATTCACGGCCTCACAAGCTAGCCCCGCTACCTCTCCAACATCATCTCCATCACTCTCCTCTGCACCCACTCTGTTTCGACTACACTAGCCTCCTTGTATTCCTTACTACACCAAGTGTGGTTGCATCTCAGGACCTTTGCTATTATTATTCCTCCTGCTTGAAACACACTTCCCCCAGATTATCACATGATGTACTCTCCCAGTTCAGTTGGTCTCTGTTCACATACCCCCACTTCAGAGAAGTCTTCCCTGACCAGGTGTCAAGTCACACCATCACTCCTCCTACCCCTGCTACCTCTCCCCTTGCCCTGCTACCTCTCCCCTTGCCCTGCTTTGTTTTTCTTATAATCCTTATCACCCTTGGACGTAAGATGCTAGCTGATGCTCACAATGACTCACAAAAGTAAATACTATTATTATTCCCACTTGACAGATTAGGAAACTGAGGTCAGAGAAGTGACATGATTTATGCAAGATCACTCAGTTGATAAATGGTTGTGCCAGGGTTTGAACTCTAGTCTGACTCCAAAAATGCAGTATTTAGTGCCACTTTTTGTGGTCAGCTATATTCCCCATGACGATGAATAAGTGAATGGATGAATGACTGAATGGACAAAAGGTTTACCACCCCAAATACTGAGTGGTAAGACAGTGTTTCAGGACAAAATTTGTAATTGTAATAAATGTTCTTTGATGCTAATATGAGTTAGATGGGAAAATTTTTTTAGTTAAAAACAATGACAATATCAAACTGGCAAGGATATGGAAAATAGAAACCATTCATTGCTGGTGGGAATGCAAATGGTTTAATCACTTTAAAAACCAATTTAGTAGTTTATTATAAAGTTAAACATAGACTTACAATATGATCCAGCAATTCCAGTCCTAAAGATTTACCCAAGAGAAATCGAAACATGTCCACACAAACCCTTGCACATGAATGTTCATAGCAGCTTTATTCATAGAGCCCCAAACTGAAAACAACCCAAATGTCCATCAAAAAGTAAATGGATAAACAAATAGTGATACATCTACACTGTGGAATACTACTCAGCAGTGAAAAAGAACAAAATGCTGGAACGTGTAACAACATGGAAAATCTCAAAAGCAATGTCAGTAAAAGAAGACAGACATAAAAGAAACATACTGTATGATTGCATTTATGTAAATTCTAGAAAAGACTAAGCTAATCTATAATGACGAAAAGACATTCAGCAGTTACCTAACGCAATGGGTGGAAGAAGTTGACTGCAACAAGGTAAAAAGGAACTTTTTGGAGTAATAAAAGTGTTATATATCTTGATTAGGATGGTGGTTATACAGGAGTATACATTTGCCCAAATTCATCAAGCTGAGCATTTATAATGGTGTGTTTTATTTATAAAAGCATTCGACAATAAAATTGATAGGAGCTTTGGGAACATGTACAAGGATTTATATTACACCATTACTTTAATAGCAAAAAAAAAAAAAGAAAGAAAAAGAAAAAGAAAAAGGGCAGGGAGGAGGCCAGGGTGGCGGCGGGAAGAGGAATTGGTTAACAGGAGAATGTTTCAGCTATCTGTGGTCCTTTGCCATCACAATGGCAGACTTATGGAAAAAGACGTAGCTGATGCTGATAATGACCCTCTCATGTCCCCAGAACCCGCATCTCTCTTCCCGGAGGTCGGATTTACCGCCGCCCCCGTGTTTGAAGTCCTCTGAACCAACAGGAAATCGGCCAAGAATGAGCCAGAGTGGTTCCCGCGGGTCAGGAACCTTGAATGGCGTTTGAATAGCACAAGGCTTGTGGAGCGGAAACCGCGGACCACAGAACTGCCAGGAAGGCTTGGGACTCGGCTTGGGGGAAGGGCTGACTAGAAAGAGGGAATTAGAATGGTGGGGGAAACGGATCAGAATGTTTGGAGGTGGGGGCAATTAGAACCCAGTCAGAGCCCATAGGGTAGGGTTAGAATCCTTCGATTGGGGATAGGGGTAGCGGGATAGGATTCCTGGAGGGCAGGACTAGAATCTTTGGATGGACCTGATTAGAATCTGGCGGGATGGAGTCAAATCCTTTGGGAACAAGGCTGGGATCACCCAGGAGCGGGATTAGAAGCCCGGGTGTTAGGGTTATAAATCTCGAGGGCTAGGATAGAATCCTTTGAAGAGAGGTGTAGGATCCTTCGATTGACTAGATTAGAATCTCTGCGGTAGGATTAGAAACCTCCGGTGGGCGAAGTTAAAGATCCTTCAGATGTGATTCAAAATCATTTAGAGCAGAGTGAGGACCTTGGGAGGAGGAGACAGGTTGTTGGGGTTCTTGGGGAGGCGGTTTTAAAACCCCAGGGTGAGGTTTAAAACCTCTGGGGACAAGGTTAATATGTTAGGAAGCGGGATTAGAATTCATGAGGAGAGGTGTTAGCATATTTGGGGGAGAGAGATGGAGTCAGGATTTGGGGGGAGAAGTTAAAATTATTGGGGGCGGGGTTATTATCCATCAGGGGCTGGGTTAGAAGCCTCGGATGGGCGGTGTTAACAAATCCTTAGGCGGCGGGATTAGAATTCTGGAAGTGGAGGCGCAGTTTAGAATCCCAGGGGTGGGGTTAGAATCTTCCGGGGGCGGGGTTAGGATGGTTTGGGGCGGGGTTAGCATCGCTCCGGGCTCGGCTTAGGCTCCCAGATGGCCTGTGGGCGTCACTGTATCCCCGGTTCCAGCACCAACTCACCGCGGAGGCGTAGAGGCAAGTGGGAGGTGGATCCGGGCAGTCCGGCGCCAAAGGAGCCCGAAAAGACCCGCGCTCGGAGGGCCCTAACCTCTTCTTCAGTCAGTCCGTCTTCCTTGGGCACGGGCGACCCGGGACCCCGGGGACTGCTGAACTGGGGGGGCGCTCGAGCTGCGAGGATCCGGGCTGCCCGCGGGACGAGGAGCGGGCGCCCAGGTGAGTGCCACAGACCGGGGACAGGGTCACCCTCCAGTGAGCTCAATCTGAAGGTCCTCCGGCTGCTGGGGAGCCCAAGTGGTGGGAAAGGCAGGCTGGGGTACAATGGGAAGGTACCGTCGGGGGAGCGGCAGACAGGCCGTGGGATACTGGGCAGACCGAGGCGGGAGGGTGCCCAGATGAGGGGCGAAACTGCCCAGCTGCCAACCTACCAAAGCTGGAGCGAAGGGGAAGCTCAGGCCGCCAAGTGACTTTATGCTGGAACCGCCACTTCTCTGAGCCATCCAGGTTCCCCTTCTGAAAAAGAAAAAACGAGAAGGAAGGGATGGGGCTTTATGAGGCCTTTACGGTTCCCCAGTGCGGGTGGGTGACGGGTCACGGCGACTTGGCAGCGGCCGTGGGGAAGGGGACAGCTGGTCGTAGGCGTGACCTGCGAGCCACACCCTGGCAGGGCTGCAGCTGAGGACTCTCTTCCTCCTCCTCTTCTTCTTTCTCCGCTGGGCCCTGATCCCCAGCAGGTCTAGGTCAAACCCCAATACCTCCTGGATAGACTGCGGGATGTCTGCCTCATCACTTTCCTCCTCCTGAGACCTTGTGGAAGTCACTCTCCCTCTCTGAATTCCAGTTTCCTCATCTGTCAAATGCGGCTATTAATTCTTTCTTCCAAGACTGCAGTAAGCTAGAGTATGTTAGAGCGCCTGCATGTGAGAGACAGTTGAGCGTCCTGGTTAAGGAAGGTGGCTTCTGGGAGCAATCTGCCTGTGGGACTTTGGGCCAGGGTTTGGCCTTTCTGTGTCTCTGCTTCCCTAATTACAGAATGGATATAAAAATCAATAATAATAATAATAATAATGGCTCCCTCAAGGGTTATTTAGGTTGAGTTACTGAAGGAAAGCTCTTAGAGCAGAGGTCCCCAATCCCTGGGTTACGGGAGGGGTACTGGTCCCTGGCCTGTTAGGAACCCGCTGCACTACAGGAGGTAAGCAGCAGGCTAGTGAGCTAGCAAAATACTTCATCTGTATTTGCAGCCACTCCTCAGAGCTCGGCATTGCCACCTCAGCTCCCGGCATTGCCACCTCAGCTCCATCTCAGATAATCAGGCATTAGATTCTCACAGGAGCATCGGTCCCTGGTGACAAAAAGGTTGGGAACCGCTGTCTTAGAGCACTGCCTGACAGGTATACATGCTTAACACATGTTAACAATAGTCATAGCTATTATGGTCTAGCCTAGTGGTTCTCAAACTTGAGCAGTACATCAGAACCACGTGGAAGGCTTGTTAAGATATTTGGGCCCTGACACCAGAGTGCCTGATTGTGTAGGTCTGGAGCAGGACCTAGAGAATTCGCATTCCCAGGCGAAACTGATGCTACTGGTCCAGGAACCACACTTTGGGAACCACTAGTGTAACCTGTGGCTGGCACAGAGAAAGTCCTCAATAAATAACAGTTCCCTTATCCCAAGGCTTCCTCTTCACTGACCCTTTTATGGGAGGAGGGGTTAAAATACAGAAAGTGAAGAGAATTATATATTAAATATTCCAGGAATCCACCACCTAAAATTATCAAATGATGGTGTTTTGTCATGTTTCCTTCAGATTTTTAAAAAATAAAATTACTAGGAGATGAAATCGAAGCTTCCCCACATTGTGTCCCTCTCAGTTGTTTCTCTCCCTTCTCATAGGCAACCGCTGTCATGAATTACAGTCCTTCCAGCCTGTGCCTTTATAAATTTATCACATATCTACAGATGCATAAACAATGCATAGAATCCTTTTCTGTGTCTTTTAAGATCTATGTAAATACTATCTGCAGTTCTCCCCGCTACCTTCTTCTTATGGTTAAGTTGTCAGTGTCTAGCCAGGATGAGAAAAAGAGGTCTATTTTATTCCTTCTAAGTGGAGTGTCCCCGCAGGTGACCACCCTACCTTATTTCTCATTCCCCTGTCGATGAACGTTCAGGTTGTTTCACGTGTTCACTACAACAAACGATACTGCTGAGACCATCCTGGATGTGTGGCCGAGGGCACATGAGCAGGTGTTTCTTGGGTGGCTCTCCAGAAGGGGCACTTGTGGCCCTCTCTTTTTGTGGGAGAAGAGGGCTGAGACCTGGAAGGGTCTCCCAGGGGGTCTGGGATAGAGAAGAGAGAAGAATATGGGTCTGTTACCTCCTAGCTCTCTCTAGACCCAGGACCACTGTCCCAGGTCTCCTGATCTCGGCTGCGGGAGGGCAAAGATTATCCACCTTGTTCACTGTACCTGACACTTGGTAGATACTCAAACCAAGGAGCATTTTTAAAAATTTTGAATCACAAACATTTTAGTTTACTTTTTTGTATAGTCTTCTTTTCTGTGCACTTTTTATTTAGTGTAATTAGTTAAAATGCTGCATATACAATTTTTATCCCACTTATTCACTTAGCATTACATTGTAAGCGTTTTTCTATGTCCTTGACTTTTTTTTATGGTCACATAACATTCCACTGTTTGGATATATCATAGTTTGTTAAACCCTCCTAGCAAAGCACTTTTATGTAGTAATATCTTTTGTGCTGAAATTCACATAACATTATAAAATTAAAAAGTGAATAACATAGCATTTAGTACATTCACATCCACTACCTCTATGTAGTTCTAAGACATTTCAACCCCACAAAAGGAAACACCATACCCATTAAGCAGTTACTCCCAATGCCTTCCTCTCTCAGCCCTTGGCAACTACCAACTTGCTTTTTGTCTCTATGGATCAATTTATTTTGATCATTTCATATAAACAACCAAATAGCACAATATGTGACCTTTGGTGTCTGGCTTATTTCACTTAACATAATGTGTTCAAAGTTCATACACATTGTAGCATGTATCAGTATTTCATTCTTTTTTATGGCTGAATAATATTTCATTGTGTGTATATACCACCATTTGTTTAGCAATTCATCCATAGATGGAGATTTGCATTGTTTCCACCTTTTGGCCATTGTGAATAGTGCTGCTGTGAACATGCATGTACGTGTATTTGTTTTGAGCAACTTGGGTAGATATTAAAGACTGGAACTGCTGGGTCATATGGTAATTCGTGTTTAACTTTTTGAAGAATTGCCACATTGTTTTTTACTAATTTACAATCCCATCAGCATTGTATAAAGGTTCCAATTTCTCCACATCCTCGCCAGCACTTGCTATTTTCCTTTTTAAAAATTATTATTTGTATAGCCATCCTAGTAGGTATGGAAAGCATAAATCTTAATCTTACTCCAACAGGCTGCTGTCTGGGGGCCTTACCCCTCTGCATTCAGAGGACAAGCCAGGGCTTGGATTTTAAATTCTTTTAGAAAGTAAGTCCCAAGAGGCACGGATATGTCTGTCTCCTGAACCACTGTATCTCTAACACCTGGCATCTGGCACCTAGTAGGACCTCAAAAATATCGAATGTAAGAATGTCGAACAACTTCTCCCCTCCCTTGCTTGATATATGTCAGCACACAGATGTATTTCACTTGGCTTCAAACGGCAATTCTTTTTCAGCGGTTGCTAATGTTTAAAGAGAAGAACGCTCACATAAATCTAGATTTCTGTATTCTTTTGAAAATCTGGAAGAGTTATCAGTCATGGAGCTAGAACCTCCATCTCCCATGCTCCTCTGCTATTCACTCATGGCGACACTGGTGAAGCCAAGCAGGGGCTGCCCTGCACACTGCCCAAGCTGTCTAGCGAGCACCACCCTTGTCTGGTGGACCACTTTCCTCATGTGGATGGCCCTGTGGGCCCCTCCAGTCATTTGAGTTTTCAAGGCCTGCCCTCCAATCTTAAAAGTCCTCTCTTTTTTTTATAGAAAAGGAACGTCAGGCCCAGAAAGGGTAAGTAACTTTACCAAAGTCACACAGCTAGTTTGTAGTTCAATCTCTCTTAGCCTCTGTGTTTCTCAACAAACCCCCACAGCACTTTGATCGCTGCCCCATTTCTCTAGTTTCCTCTGCCCCAGGACTGGGAGTTTTAGTGTACTTTCAGAGGCATGGGTAATGATGCAGAAGAAAGCCTTGCTTGCATGTAAAATGCGCTTTTGTTCTTGGCCAGTGTCTGTGGCCACACATGCTGCACCCTCTGCATGTCACTGCACCCTCTGGATGGCACTGCACTGGGGCTTGCATTCCTAATTCTGGCCTAAGACACCTACCCGAGCTCCCATCATCACCTTGAAATCCTTTGGCCCAGGAGACTTAGGTTCAGCCAAGAGAATAGGAGACCTTCCCTCATCTCTGCCAGAGAAACGAAGAACAGTGGACAGAGCACAGGAGACCCGAGTTGGAGTGCCAGCATTGTCCCATACAAGTTGTGATGCATTGGGCAAATTCTTTCACTCTCTGAGTCTCAATTTCCTCATCCAAAAAATGAAAATAGAAGGATACTACCTCACAATCCATGCAGGACAATTCCTTTGATGTTAACACACACACACACACACACACACACACACACACACTCTCTATACTTTTCAAGGGTATATATGTCTCAGCTGGAGTTTCCCCAGAAGCAAATCCTAGAAAAGATTTCAAATGCATTTATTATTTGGTTTTTTGGGGAATTGATCTCAGAAAATTCTGGTAGGAGAGTGGAGATGCGAAACTGGAAAGAGAAGGCAGTCCATGGAGGTGTGTTAACAAGCCACTCAACCCTGTGGGTACCTGGAGCTCAGTTCCACTGGGAGCTCTGGGAGGCCATGAACCCACTCAAGAGGTGAGGGAACTAAGACATGTACCCACCTGCTCCTGTCGGTCACTGTTTGAGAGCTGTCCTGGGGAAATCATATATCTCTAGCACTTCCATTTGCCAAGCTCATGGGCAGAGCAGGCACCAGTGGCCACAGAGAAATCTCTCAGGCAAAGAGATGCAGGTGCTGGCACTTGGAAGTCCAGCGGGAGTGGTCCAAAAGAGTAAAGGGCGAAGTGAGTGCAGATGCAGAGGCTACCTAAGAGGGAAGGGGTGGCCATTGAGGACTTGTACAGGGAGAAATCTAAGGGCACCTTAGATTTATCTGTAATATTTTCATTTTTAACAAGGATGATGTACTGTTTTCCTAGGTGATAAAAGGTAATTTTAAAAAAAAATGCATACCCTCCAAAAAATAAAAGAAACTGGGGCTCTGTCAGCTATAAAAAAGTAACCGTAAAAGGGTCAGAGCAGGCATTATTGCAGCTTTGAGGTTTCCATTTGCAGATGATAGATTTGTGGCCAGCTGACCTTGGAGCATGGCGGGAGCTTAGTGTGGAATATTGTCCCTGGGGTGAACTGGCCACTGTGGACTGTCTGAAGGGGGAAAACTCCCCTCAGATTCAGTCAAGGAAAAACTTTATTCTTCTCCAAGCAGATAAACGCAGACAGCGCTTCTCAGTTTTAAACATACATTCATAACTGTTGTTTATATGGGGAAAACTGGGACACCCAGAAAGCTAAAGCGACTTCATTCAATAATTCAAGGATTTATTGAGCATCTACTGTGTCCTAACAGGACTGTATCCTAATAGGACTTGGATACATCAGTGTACAAAACAAGTCACTACCCCCACATAGCTCATATTCTATGGGGACACAGATGATAAATCCACAGGTAGTATATTAGGTGTGCATTAGTTCAGGTCCTTTGAGAAGCAGACTCTCAGAATTATTAAATATACAATAAATTTATTAGATGAAGTACCCTTGGGAGAAACTAGGAGAGGCTAAGAGAGCCATCAGATGGCAAGGCATGTTTGATCCAAATGAAGAAGAAAGGAAAGGAGGGAAAGAAGGAAGGGAAGTGGAAGCGGAAGTGTTTTTGACTGCAGTGCGGTTCTACGGAAGGCTTGGCAAGGCTGTCAAGGAGCCCTCAGTAACCCTGCCACGCTCAGTCATTGGCTGGGAGCAGCCCATGGCAACAGTTGCTGGATGTCAAAGAACAGCAGCTGGGGCCATTGGTCAATTCCACTCTATGCAGATGAGATCTGAGAGGCCCGTCCTCGTGGTCACCACATTAGGTCGTGGTTAAAGCCATGAAAGACACAGCTGGGAAGGGGCTAGACAGTGATGGAAGTTCCTGTCGTAGCCAGGGCAATGAGGGAAGACCTCTCTGAGAAAAAAAGATCTGCGAAGAGACCTGGGTGAAGTGAAAAAAGCTTTCTGGGTGAAGAACATTCCAGAAAGCCGCGTGTGCAGTGGCCCTAAGGTGGAAGCATGGTTGGTGCATTGAGGAATAGCAAGAGGCTAGTGTGGCTGGAATGGAAAAATCGAGGGAGGGGTGGTAGGTCTGTGAGGTTGAGGGGGCCCAGATCGTGGAGCCTTGCCAGCCACGGGGTGCTTGGGACGGAAGCACCGGGAGATTTTGAGCAGGAAAGGGATGTGACCTGGTTTATATTTTAAAAGGCTCGCTTGCTTATCTGTAAAAGGGAGAAACGGGGATTCAAACCCAATTCTTTTCCGACTTCAAATCCCAGCCTATATTTTCTAAACTTCCCTGCACCCTGCCTACCTTAGGGATAAAATTATTCTAAGGAGGTTCACAGTCGCCCTTGGATTCCACAGTTGACCAGGTGATCCGGTGGTAACATTCAACATGCTAAGAACTTACTGCATGTTTGGAACAAGTAGTTGGAACACAGACATCTCAGAACCAACCCTCCGCCTGAATCAGGCAAATGACCAAAGGCCCCAAGTTCCTCTTCGGTGTGTTGCTCTGTCACTTGCTATTGTGTAAACCAGGGCACAACACTTGCCCTCTCTGCTGCTCCTATCTGTATGATGAAGGTCTCTCCAATCCCTTC
>NW_011889169.1:1301124-1303563 GCF_000151845.1 Pteropus vampyrus
AGGACTTGGATACATCAGTGTACAAAACAAGTCACTACCCCCACATAGCTCATATTCTATGGGGACACAGATGATAAATCCACAGGTAGTATATTAGGTGTGCATTAGTTCAGGTCCTTTGAGAAGCAGACTCTCAGAATTATTAAATATACAATAAATTTATTAGATGAAGTACCCTTGGGAGAAACTAGGAGAGGCTAAGAGAGCCATCAGATGGCAAGGCATGTTTGATCCAAATGAAGAAGAAAGGAAAGGAGGGAAAGAAGGAAGGGAAGTGGAAGCGGAAGTGTTTTTGACTGCAGTGCGGTTCTACGGAAGGCTTGGCAAGGCTGTCAAGGAGCCCTCAGTAACCCTGCCACGCTCAGTCATTGGCTGGGAGCAGCCCATGGCAACAGTTGCTGGATGTCAAAGAACAGCAGCTGGGGCCATTGGTCAATTCCACTCTATGCAGATGAGATCTGAGAGGCCCGTCCTCGTGGTCACCACATTAGGTCGTGGTTAAAGCCATGAAAGACACAGCTGGGAAGGGGCTAGACAGTGATGGAAGTTCCTGTCGTAGCCAGGGCAATGAGGGAAGACCTCTCTGAGAAAAAAAGATCTGCGAAGAGACCTGGGTGAAGTGAAAAAAGCTTTCTGGGTGAAGAACATTCCAGAAAGCCGCGTGTGCAGTGGCCCTAAGGTGGAAGCATGGTTGGTGCATTGAGGAATAGCAAGAGGCTAGTGTGGCTGGAATGGAAAAATCGAGGGAGGGGTGGTAGGTCTGTGAGGTTGAGGGGGCCCAGATCGTGGAGCCTTGCCAGCCACGGGGTGCTTGGGACGGAAGCACCGGGAGATTTTGAGCAGGAAAGGGATGTGACCTGGTTTATATTTTAAAAGGCTCGCTTGCTTATCTGTAAAAGGGAGAAACGGGGATTCAAACCCAATTCTTTTCCGACTTTAAATCCCAGCCTATATTTTCTAAACTTCCCTGCACCCTGCCTACCTTAGGGATAAAATTATTCTAAGGAGGTTCACAGTCGCCTTTGGATTCCACAGTTGACCAGGTGATCCGGTGGTAACATTCAACATGCTAAGAACTTACTGCATGTTTGGAACAAGTAGTTGGAACACAGACATCTCAGAACCAACCCTCCGCCTGAATCAGGCAAATGACCAAAGGCCCCAAGTTCCTCTTCGGTGTGTTGCTCTGTCACTTGCTATTGTGTAAACCAGGGCACAACACTTGCCCTCTCTGCTGCTCCTATCTGTATGATGAAGGTCTCTCCAATCCCTTCCTGTTTGCAAAGTCAAAATTTTGAGCTCTTTGATCAGAAAGAAGCTAAGAGTCAGAAAACGGGACAGCAGTCACTTGAGGACAGCATTAGGGACAGCATTAGGGACTGCTGTCCTCATTAGGGACAGCAGTCACTTGAGGATTTGGTTAGTTCATTCAGAAGACAGTCAGGGAGCCCAAGGAGAGGGAGCCGTAGGGCTCTGAAAACTCCACAGGGAATTGGCCTCTGATCGGGGAAGACTTTTCCCCCACCCCCAGGGCTGAGCTGTTCCGAGAAGGGAAAGTTCCTCTAACTAGACGGCCCGGCCCCCCGCGGTCTGCCATCCTGAACTTCCTGTTTGGGTTCCTCATCCTGCCTTCCAATTCCCCCACTGCAACCTCTGATGCTGACCCCCGTGGAGGATGAAAGGCAGGAGAGCAAGATTCTCATCCTACCTGCCACTGACCAATTGGGGACTCTCTCTGCCATGGGCCTCTATTTCCCCATCTGAAAATCAAGTTCATAATTCTGGTCCTGCTGACTTCAGCCAAGTAGATAAGGCCTGTAGAGATTTGAACACAATACAGTCACTCTACAAATGTATATGGAGGCCTAATACATGCCAGATACTTTCTAGACATGGCTTCAGTGCCATTAGCTTTGCGGGGTCCAGATTTGACACATCCTCACCTACTCTAATGATTCTAGTATCCTCTTCTATCAAAACCTGCTATCAGGGACGTCTTTGCCATATGCCATTTACACTGAAGTATGAATTGCAATCCCGCTGAGGTTTAAGGAGACAGAAATCCAATTCGAACTGGCTCAAGCAGAAGAAGGTTATTGGAAAGTCCATGAGCATATCAGCTTTGGGTAGGGCTACATCCAAGGGCTTGAGAATCTGTATTTCTCCATTTCTTGGCTCTGTTTTGCAACTGCAAGCGTTTTTTCCAGCCAAAGCCCAATGGATGACTTTCCTTGGCCAGGATTGAGTCACATGCCCATCTCTGCTTCTACTACTGCAAATTTGATTGGCCAGACTTAGTCACAGACTAACCTCTACGACTAGGGGTTGAAGTCAGCTCTACCCCAACTCACGAATTGAGAAATGGGGGAGAGGTGGTTCCCAGAGGAAAACTGGGGAGCTGTTACCAGAAGAAGGGGAAGCAGATGCTATGCAGGAAAG
>NW_011889169.1:1304098-1346130 GCF_000151845.1 Pteropus vampyrus
CACAGCCTGGCTTTGAATCACATTAGACAAGATTCATGTACATTCTCAGAGGTTTTAAGAAGTCTTTCACATCCCTGTTACACAGGACCTCAGGTCAAGCCTGAGAAGCAAATGCCTCCTATTTTTCAGAGAAGAAAATGAGGCTCAGAGAAGGGAAGTGACTTAACCAAGATCACATAGCCAGTCAGAGGCGGAACCAAGATTCAGATCTGAATTATTACCCCAAGCTAGGCCCTCATTCCACCACATTGGTGGGTCACAAATTTTAGTGTATAAGAATCTCCTGAAGAATTGTTAGAAATGCAGATTAAAGGCTCTCATCCCCAGAGACTCTGGTTCATTCTTTCTAGGGTGTGGCTCAGGACTATGCAAGAATCAGAGGACCATTTGGGTGCAAGTGGCAGAAATCCAATTCAAATTGGCTTAGGCAAAATTGAGAATTTATTTACTCATGAACTGGAAAAGTCCTGCGGTTGAAAAGCTTCAAGCATAGCTGGATCCAGGCGTTCAAACAAGTCTTCAGGAATCACTTTGTCTCCATTGCTTAGCAATCTGCCCTCCATCTTTCGTGATGTCAGGATGACTCTCAAGAGCTCCAGGTTCCTACATCTACAGCTACATCTCTATCAACAACAAAGAGAATGTGTTTTCCCTAATTTTTCCAGCAAAATCCCAGGGTAGAATCTGATTGCCCCAGCTACAATCACATACATGCCAACAGCTAAACCAACCACTGCTGGTTGCCAGGGGGACATGAAACCTGAAACCCTACGCGCTGAGTGGGAGAAGGCTGGTTTCCTCAGGAAAATCCATGTGCTGTTACCAGAAGAGGGATGGTTGCTGAGGAAGCAAGCACAAAGGATGTTCCCTGCATGGGTGCTTCCCAGCTAGAATGAGCTCAAGAATCACATTCTGATCTGGGAGGTTGGGCCTAAGATTCTGCATTTCTAACAGCTCCTGTATGATGATGATGCTGGTCCTCATGCTGGTCACACTCAGAGTAGCCAGGCACTCTGTTACATTTCTAAAGTCACTTCAAGCCACCCTGCCACAGGGCTTTTGCAGTCTCCACCATACTGAGAGGTCCTGGGCCATGTAAACCTCTTCCCTCATCCCATCTCTACCCGCGCCCCATCCCATGGTTCCCCCAACCCACCCAAACATCAGCCCCATCTATTTGGGAACCACTCATCAACATATTGCAGATTCTGTTCCCATATCACAGTTGGAGAAACTGTCCACTGTGTCCTTCAGTGACCTTTATATGAGGATCCACGTAATAAATTCTCTTTATTGAGTACTCAAAAAATACTTGTTTCTATTAAAAAATTGCCATGCTTCCTGGGATTTTATGGTGACAATGTACAAATTCCCATATTTATCTTGGTTACTAGGAAGCTCAGAGATAAATCTAGTACCCAGTGGCAATAGCGGTCATACCCTAGGCTTCTGGTTCAGTAATCTTTCCTTTCTGAATGGCATAGCATAACCCTTCAGGAGCCTTGAAGTGCTCTGTACGTGGTTTAATATTATAAGCTCCCTCAAATCCTTTTTGGAAGTCAGTTCTTCTTTGGATCATTCTTGACTTTCCCCAAATTTTTATTGAAATCCTCCCTGTTCTTCAAAATCCAACTTTGTCATCCTGCTGCTCAGTTATTATAAACATGTTGTTTTTCTACGAACATACTAAACATACACGTTAGTGGCAGAACCAGGATATAACTATACTTTTCAAAAATGGCTCGATATTATATGTTTTGTAGTTTGCTGTTTTCATTCACTAAGTATCTTAGCAATTTTTGCATGGCTCTGACTATGCCAATCCCTGCCAGCTTCTTTATATGTGACTTGGGAATGTAATTATCTATGTCCAGTCTTCCCTTCTCAACTCTGTCCTGGAGCACGACCCATGTCCTGACACCTTTATGTTGGAGCAACTACATAGAGCACAGGCTCTGGGCATGCATTTTCCTACTAACCATGCATTATGCTCCTGCTGTGTGCCAGGGAGTCGCTGAGCTAAGTGCTGAAGGACACAGACATGGGAAAGACCAGCCTCTGCTGTGTGCAAGGATGGAAATATTCTATATCTGTACCTTGATTACAGTAGCTTTAGCCACAGATAGCAATTGAGCACCTGAAACATGGCGAGTCTTTACTGAGATGTGCTGTATGTGTAAAATACATACTGAGATTCAAAGACTTAGCATGAAAAAAAGAATGTAAATTATTTCACTGATAATGTTTATATTGATTACCCATTAATAAGACTTTTGAAACATTGGGGAAAATAAATATACCTGAAAATTAATTCACTCGTTTCTTTTTACTTTGAAAAATGTGGCTATAGAGAATTTTAAACTGTATATGTGGCCCACATTACGCTTCTAGGTCGAGCAGTCATGCACCATGGAGGTGGAATGGTTCTCTTGGTTCAGGAGGACAATCACATTTTATGCCAATTGGACTCCTGCAGGTATATCACTTTTTTAAAAAATCACACTTTATTGTGCAAAAATTGAACCAATGAGAATTCTCTATTTTAAAAAGTTCACTTCTCTAGTGTTGTGGTATCTCTAAACCTGTGGGCTAAAGGAATTGCAATTTGTGCTTCCTTTATGCTAACGTTTCTGAGCACTACTGTGTGCCAGATACCTTTACACTTATAACTCAGTGCTCACCACCATCCTTACCATTTTCTGAGGTAAAACCCCACCATCCTTTCTCAGGGACGGCCTTGAATCACACATGAACACAGTGCCTTCAGAGGCCCATCCCTCAGGACCTTGTGACTGTCTTGAATATGTAAATTGTGAAGTAAATGATCCTTGATAGGTGCTCAGAGAGGTGGAGGGAGCAGCCTCACATCACACAGCAGTGCTCTTCCCAGAACGCCCTCTTATTGATCAAAACATATGAAATGTAATGTTATGCTCTACAACACCACATAATACGCTGTTTTATTTCCCAGAACTGTGATACATATTTATCACAAATCAAAGAGGTGTTGGTTTCTGTTTTAAACGCATACAAATACAGGTGGAGCATTTGAGATCTTGCTCCCAACATAGTTCTTCAGTTTGGCTCGAATAAACCCTATAAAAAAAAATTTTAATGTATACAAGTACATTATAAAGCAATGATTAATTGTGATAATTTTTCAAATCGATGATCCAGAACTTCAGGAGTCTGAACTGGTTCCTCACAAAAGGCAAATGAGGCAGAAACCACTTAGGTCTTGAGGTGGTAAATAGTTCCCAATTCCCACCAGGACAGAAACATCCTTGTAAATAAAATTTTTTTTTAAATTGTTTTAATCACTTCCTTAAGCCTAAGAATTTGGGATTTTTTTTTTTCTTAAACCACTAACACATGTTTATTTTAACAAGCTAAGTATAAATGAGCTCTGTTTTAGAAGAAAATTTCAATTGTGCAGATGAGGAAAACGATTACTTCCTTATGGGGCTGCTCACAGCCTGTCTCCTCCACAAATACATATACGCATTTAGAGAAAAGAAATGAAATATTTCTGCCACTTTTACAAATAAGTTTTGACTCTGATCAGGTAAATGTATTTTCTCTAAGTATCTTTAAATTTAATTAATCCATCAGCACGGTCTGTAGCTCTACCTCCAAAATGGCCCCTGAATCTGTCTCCTTCTTACCTCAATAGCCACCACCCTGGGTCAGGCCACCATCATCCCATGCCTGGACAACTGCAGTAGACAGGGTTCCCTGCCCTGCTCCTGACAGTCTATCCTCAACCCAGCAGCCAGTGGGGTTATTTAAGCTGAATCTCATCATTCTACTGCCTAAAACTTTCCATGGTTTGCCATCATCCTTAGAATCAAATCCAAACTCCTCACTGGCTGTACAAGATGTGGCAGCCTCTGTCATATACCATCCTCTCCTCTGCCTATGATCTCTAGCCACACTGGCCTCCTTTCGGTGCCTCATTCTCTCAAAGCACATTCCAGCCTCAGGACCTTTGCACTTGCTGTTCCATCTGCCTGGAACACTGTTCCCTCAGAGTGTTATATGACTGGCTCTTTTGCATCATTCAGGCTCCTTTGCATCATTCAGGCTCCAGGTCTAACATCACCTTTTCAGAGAGGCCTTCCCCGACCACCTTGTCTATAGGGGGCCCACAGAGATGTTCCCTGTCACATCCTCTTATTGTCCTCACACTCTCCAGTATCTAAATTTATCTCGTTATTTATCAATTTGCCTGTTTATTGCCTGTGTCTCCCCTTCGTCTTCAGTGTATGCTCTGTAAGGGCATGAACTTGCTTGTCTTATTTGTGGTTTAGAAAGGTGCTCGACACATGTTTGCTGAGTAAATGGATGAATGAATGACCAAATAAATCTAAGAGAGAAAGAAGGGAAGGAGGAAGAGAGAGAGAGAGAGACAGACAGACAGACAGAGAGAGAGAGAGAGAGCTGTTACAAGGCAATTATAAAATAATAGGAGGAATATGGTGTTTGACTATTATTTAGCTAGACTGTTTAACCTCATCTTTGTCATTCAATATAAAATGGTAATTTATTCTTACATTACAGTTTTACTTTACTATTTGCTCTGAGCCTGACACTGAGCTGAGTAGCTCCCCACCTACATGCTTTCCCTTATGCTTCCAACACCCTGCAAGTAGGTTATTATCCCCCATTCCGCTGATGAGGAACTGAGACGAGGAGGAGGGGGAGTGATGAGTGAGGTGCTGGGAGGGAGACTAAGTGTCAGCTCAGGCTTCTGACCACTGAGCCAGCTGTGCCCACCACCCACTCTGCTCCCCAGCTCTACCTTTTGAATTTCGATGGTCCTCATGATTTACTCTCTAAATAAACTCCCCATGGCAGAGTCCTCGGTAATATGACTATCACAACTTGTCAGCTCTGTGCAGTGCATGGCCGACAGGGACGTGGGGAAGCCCAGAGGTGACAAGGGCAGGGTGAGCTCCATTTGTTGAGGATGGAGGAATGGGGTTGGCAGGGGAGGTGAGATGGGGAAAGAGAGGGGGATGCAGCCGGGGGCAGGAGGCCTAGAATCTAGCATCGAAGACTCCCCTGCATGGGGTTCAGGGCCAGCCAGGCTCACCTCCCTTCTCTCTGCCACAGGATGGGGTGTGTGAAGTCCAAGTTCCTTCGAGACAGAGGCAAGGTCTCAAAAACCGAGCCCAGTGCCAACACACACAGCGCCGTGTATGTGCCAGATCCCACATCTTCAGGCAAGCGGGTGAGTGGGAGAAGAAGCAGGGGAGCGGGGAGGGCAGTCCTGAGGCCAGGGGCAGGGGATGGGGAGCTGCCCCTTGCTGCCCCAAATTGCCCTAACAGCCTCCTGTTTTCCCAAGGGTAAGCAGGTGCATTTGGAGTAAAATGGAGCTGACCAGTCACCAGCAGCACCTTAACTCTCCAGGGTGCATCTGCCCCGAGCGCCCAGGGCAAAGGGCGTCCCTTCTCCTTGTCCTGTTGCCCAGGCCTTGGCAGGCCTTGGCCCATCAGCCTGGGCTGCAGTGACCAGGTCCTAGTGAGCACGACAGGCTTCCAGCCTGGGCAGTAGCAGAAGCAGGGCTGAGAGTAATGGGTGACCAGATGAGTAACAACAGTAGTCGAAGAAACGACAGTAATGAGGATAGTACCAGCGTCATAGCGATAACCGTAATCACAATTGTAGTTAGAACAGTGATGACGGTGCTGGGGGGAGTACCGCAGCAGCAGCAGCAGGAGCCATAGTGGAAACGGTAAATAGGAGAAGTGGTGATACTGGTAGAGGTGTTTACTTATTTGTCTTTACTTGTACAGAGCTTACCAAGGGCTCTCCTAAGTGCTTTGCAGTTATCAACACCTCGAATCCTCACAATAATCCTATTGTTGGTCACGATTCTTATTGTACCCATTGTACATTAAGAAGCAGAGAGATAAAATAACTTGCCGAAGGCCACACGGTTAGTAAGGGGCAGAGCCAGGATTCAAACTCGGGCAGTGCATGTTCCAAAGTACCAGAGGCAGGAGCAAGAGCAATAGGCAGGGGCCGAATGCAGAGATCAGAAGGGCAGTAATGGTGGTAAGAGTGATGGTAATGGTGGCTGCAGTAGTCATGGTAGCAAGCAGCACCACTAATAATGGGAGCTGTGATAGTGGCAGATAGTGGGAGAGCAGTAACAGTAGTAACAGTGGGGGTAACAATAACAGTACCAGTACTAGTACAGTACTAATAGCAGCAGTAACAGTTGTAATAATTGTTACCATTCTTTGAACACCTACTATGTTCCAGGTGCTGGAGTGAAGTGTTTCGACACCATTAAACCTCACCAAAAGCTGTGAGGCAGGAGTTCTGCCACTTTCCAGCCAGGGTGACTAAGGCTCAAAGAGGTTAAATGGCTTCCTGGGGTCACACAGCTGGGAAGCAGCAGAGCCAGGTCTTTCTACCCACCCCCCTGCTGGGTTCTCTCGCCTCTGGGGGCCTTGAGTCCATGCTCCAATCCGGAGCTGTCCAGGGAAGCACAGCCTCTGTTTGCTGCCTCCAAGGAGTGTACTCCTTGATGCCCCTTAGAAAGTTCTTCCTCGTACTGAAGGAAGGCCTGTTACCCCATAACCCTTACTCCTTTCTTTGTTCCCAAACTGACCCCTTAGCCCTGCCCTCAAACACTTCTACTCTCTTTGCCTCATGACAGCCTGTAGAGATTGAAGAGAAAGATCTTGTCCCAACCCACCCATTTCTTCTAAATCATCTTGCTCATAACATAGGTTTCTGACCTCTCTTCAGCCTGCTTGCCCTTTTCCAGGCACGATATCTAGAACAGGACTAATTCTGAAAATGGGAGAATAGTGGAGTAGTCACCCCCCTCCCTCTGACACTCGACCTCTATTAATACAGCCTGAGATTACATGACCTTCTCACACAGGTGATGTCCTGAGCTGACACCCTAAACCCTCAGTCACTCCTGGTTCTGCTTTTCTCCTAATCTGTGTCCTTTCTGTGGCTAAGGCTCCAGGTTCTCAGGTTCTCTGAGGACCTCTAGCTTGTCACCAGCAGGAGGCAGAGAGGGTTTTCTCCCATCGGTTTTTGGTTGTCCTCTCTGAGCATTAGATTTAAGGGATTCTATATTCAGCCATTCATTATTCCCCTCCCGCAGGACACTAGTTCGACAGTAAGTTTCTAAGTGTTACTCAGAGAAAGGGTTCACCAAGTTTGTGAAACTCTGGGCAAAACAGGCTTCTCCCGCGAGGACACCTCCGAGCCTTTGTGAATCTTTGTGATGAACTTCGTGACTCTCCCAGAAGAGAATGTGCTCCTCAGTGTTTCCCAAACCGGTTTCTTTAAATCACTGTTTATGTAAGTGTGTGGCACACAGATCCATTCCCCTTGGGAAAAAAAAAAAGTCATAAATTACAGTTAAAGCTACAGTTTCTTCTGACCAGTGACCCATCCCCAGAGGTTTCACTCCCCTACCCGCAGGCACCAGCTGTTGTCAGTTTGGACCCCTGCAAACCTTTGCTGTGAATTTCCACTCACACATATATAGTATGTGTCCACACAAAGTATTTAGGATGTGTGAGTTTTATGTAAAGAACTATACTAGTTCAAGAACAAAACTAGTTCTTTAGAAATATCATTCTAAAGAACTAGTTTTGTTCACGTGACAATATATCCTTGAGGTCTAGTTGAGTCAGGAGTGAAGCCCCATCTCCCTCTTATTAGGGCTGCTTAGAGTGCCACAGAGTAGGCATCAAATCTCCTTAAGATGGACACTTGGGTTCTTCCACATAAATCATGGAGCCTTTACTCATAGGACATGTTGGTGGACCCAGGGTTTCTCCAAACATACCTTGAAAAACACAGATCTGGACCAACCCTTTCACTATATGTCAAGGGACGGGACAAGCCAGTGTTCTCCAAGGCCAAGGGCAGAGTCCACCCCCCAAGAGACCTGGATCCTTGTGGAGGCTGTGCCTCTAACGTGCTATGTGACCTCAGGCATGTCCCTTGCCCTCTCTGGGCCTCCTCCCATGACACACAGGCTGGGCTGAGAGGCTCTTGGGCACCCTTTTTGACACAGACCTTCTCTGGCTCCACACACACTGTTGGATTCATCGCCTTCTCCCATTTCTCCCCTACAGCGACCTGACAACAGCAACGGCAACCCACCGGGGTCCACAGAGAGTAAGTATCTGGCAAACAGATGCTGCGGAGTCCTGTGTTATGTCAGGGATTGGGTTAGGTTCTCAGTGAGAGCTTGAGGCAAAAGTCCCAAACGGTCAAAAACACCCTTGAAAATCCCCTAAATTGCCCCAAAGTACTTCTTACAAGATATTTTGTGTCTATAACACTGTTTAATAACATGAAAAAAACATTGTTAGTTTTAAACTGTAGAATCGCACCCAGCATGGCAAGATGCTTACTTATACCAGGAGACAGACACACATTGATTGGTCTAGGGCGGGTGCCGGTGTTGGTATGGGAAATACCCAGGGCTGTGGGGGTACTCAGATAAAGCCTCACCATCCCATGTATCTCTCTTCTCAGAAGGTTCTGAGGACATCATCGTGATTGCCCTGTATGATTACGAGGCCATTCACCACGAAGACCTTAGTTTCCAGAAGGGGGACCAGATGGTGGTCCTGGAGGAGTAAGTCCCCATCCCACTCCCCCTAAGACATACTTACCTATAATACACAATTATTCTCTCTTTTGTGCTTCAATAAAGAACCTGATAGACGATCTTATCCTAAGGTGTAAATGACTGATGAGAACCTGAACATAATAGAGGAAGAAGGGCTTGCTATTCACCTGGATGAAAGCCAAAATAAAGGGGCCTGTGTACTTACTAACGGTGCATGTCCAGACTAAGATCAACCAGTGAAAGCACTTTCTCAGGGAAGCCTTCCTCCTGTGATCAAGCTACAGGCTTACCTTTGGACCAGCCCCTGCTGAGGTGACTTTGCATTCAGAAATCCTTGAATCTCTGAGTTTGCTGCCTCCGATTTCCTCCAGTCTTCACCATCAGTGTGTGTCATGTTTAGTACTGTGCGAGGGCCCAAAAATGGCAGTGGTTATGCTTGGTCAGACTCCTGAGCCCACTCCCTCCGGCTCTCGGTCCCAACTGAAATTCTATGAGTCTGCCATTGGCACAGGGCCTCATCTTGGGTATGGCTAGGAAGGCCAAAGCCACAAATCCAGGGAGAAAGGGTAGTTCCTTGGTCTGAGAATGCAAGGACTGGCCGTGATGCCAGATCTTCGGATGCATGGCGGGGACTACCGTAAAGATCCCCACGGTAATCATGGGGTGTAAGCAAAGGGGTATCCTAGGTTGAGGCTGAGGGGCCCAAGAGAACCAGGGGGAGTCCATCTGCCCCCAACTCCTTTGCTCCCTCATGTCTCTCAGGTCTGGGGAGTGGTGGAAGGCTCGGTGCCTGGCCACCCAGAAAGAAGGCTACATCCCAAGCAACTATGTCGCCCGCGTTGACTCTCTGGAGACAGAGGAGTAAGTATTCTATTTTCCTGCCCTCCAGAAGGAAGCCTAAGGAAAACCAGCCTTGTTCCTGCCTCAGGGCCTTTGCATTCACCATCTCTCCTGCCTGGCGCACTCTTCCTGGGACTCTTTGGCTGGCTCCTTCTCATCCTTTGAGTCTCAGAGAGGCCTTCCCTGACCACCCTGTCTAAAGTGGGTCCCCTCTGTGACTTTCTCTCTTATGGAAACCTATTTTATTCCCTTCTGAATACTTCTTACTAGCATTTCTTCCTTGTGCAAGATCTGTGAGATAACTTCCTAGGTGTGGAATTTCCAGGGAGACAGTTCTTACTGCGTACCTATAGCATTGCTTGATTATTGTACCACGCGTGAACCACTTTACAAAATGAAAGCAGAGAAGGCAGACGGGTAGTGCGGCATAGTGATTAAGAGCTTGGGCTCTAGAGCTAGGCTGCCTGGATTTGAATCCAGCCTCTACCACATCCCAGCTGTGGTATGCCACTTGCCAAACAAGCCACTTGCTCTGTTTCTCAGTTTCCTCATCTATAAAATGGGGATTATAAGGGCAACGATTCCATAAGTTGTTGGGCAGATGACTGTTAGCTATCTTTCTCCATAGCAGGTTTATGGCAAGGTCAAAGCCTGCTGACCTCCAGTCTGGGCCTTTCTCCATTACAGCACATGAACTACTCCTCCCCCTACTGAGGGTAGAAATAGATTCAGTTGATGCTGCTTAAACTTTCTCACCAAATATCCCAAATATCTGGGAGAATGAAGAAAATATCCAGGGATATGTCCCCAAGTATAAAATTATTTTAAATCTCACATTTTCACTTAGAAATTCATGCCAACTTATATTCAATACTGTACATACAAAGGGGGATAACCTGTGAAGGTGACAGAGATCAGACCCTAACTCACATGGCCCTTGAGGCCCTGAGAGGAATATCGTATCCTTGTGAAATTTGCACAAGTGAGATTTTAACCACAGCTGCTTAAGACTACTATATCTTCCCACTCAGCCTTTCTGTCCTTCTGTCCATCACCTTACTTCTCCCATGAGTGGCACTGGAATGACCCCTGGGCATTTTGTATTTGTAATGCTGTGTTACTTTTCTCAAAGAAAGCCCCCCAGCGTTTTAGTCTCGGCAAACTGCATTCAACCCTGGTAAAATGTCTGTTTTAATATCAAAAGAAATTGTTGTTCCATAAAGAGTATTTGAGGAAAATCCATGCTGTGGGAAACCAGGCCCTTTGTATTCTGGCGCCCTTGTGAGCTGAACAGGACTGCGCCCGATCCCCTAGGGGTTTACACGCTGTATCAACCCCCACGCTGTCTCCTCCCCCATGCGCTGTCTCCTCCCCCACGCACTGTCTCCTCCCATTTCCACCAGGTGGTTCTTCAAGGGCATCAGCCGGAAGGATGCAGAGCGCCAACTCCTGGCCCCTGGCAACGTGCTGGGCTCCTTCATGATCAGAGACAGCGAGACCACCAAAGGTGACCCAGCCCTCCTCACGCTATCTAGATAGATAGATAGATAGATAGATAGATAGATATACAGACAGATAATAGATAGATAGATAGATAGATAGATAGATAGACAGATAAATAGATAGATGATAGATAGATAAATGATAGAAGATAAACAGATAGATAATAACGATGATAATAATAATGATGACAATGATGATGATGATGATGATGATGATGATGATGACAGCCAACATTTACTGTTGACATCCCAGGCACCTTATAAGCATTACTTCTTTTAATCATCAAGCAATGTGATGAGATAGGGAGGTATGATGACCAATCCCATTTTACAGATGAGGAAACTGAGGCACAGAGAGGTGACTTGTCCACTGTCTCAGAGCTGGACATGGAGGAGCCTGGAAGAGAACCCAGGCAGCCTGACTCCACAACCCACTCTTACTCTTGTGCTTCACTACCCAGGTGCCAGGATAGTGCCAGTGGTGGCCTTACAGGGGTGTCGGGAAGGGGTGTCAGCATGCCGACATTAGATGGCAGGCCTCTGAGGTCTCACTCCTGAGCAGCGTCTCTCTGACCAATGCAGGGAGCTACTCTTTGTCCGTGCGAGACTATGACCCCCAGCACAGGGATGCAGTGAAACATTATAAGATCCGGACCCTGGACAATGGGGGCTTCTACATCTCCCCACGGAACACCTTCAACACCCTGCAGGAGCTGGTGGCCCACTACAAGAGTAAGTCCTGACCAGGACCACGCCCCAACTGGGTGGGCCTATCTCCGGGGAATCTTAGTCAAGGGTGTGTTGCAGCCTCTGAGGCTCGCTGAGCTCTTCCTGACCCTCCCCAAATACATGGTTGCTTTGGATGTTCCTGAAATCTTAGGCCTATTGAGCAGAAGGGTGGAGGTGGCATCTTATCATGCCCTGCTCTCTTGGGAATGTCCCTGATCATAGCAGCCTGTTAAAACATTGGCTAGATGCAGTGAACCAGGCAGGGAGGCCTCCGAGGGGAAGTCTCTGGCTGGCTCAGAGCTGGCTGGCTCAGAGCTGGCTGCCCTCGACTAACCAGGGGCTCTGTTCCAGAGGGGAGCGATGGACTCTGCCAGAAGCTGACAGTGCCCTGCGTGTCCTCCAAGCCACAGAAGCCGTGGGAGAAAGATGCCTGGGAGATCCCCCGGGAATCCCTCAAGCTGGAGAAGAAGCTTGGAGCTGGGCAGTTTGGGGAAGTCTGGATGGGTAAGGACCCAGGGACAGGGGGTGGCAGGGAGGGAGAGGAGAGGGAGATCATTGCTTTCAGGAACAGCCTGAGGCAGAGTGGGAATGCCACCCGGTACAGAAGGAGAGATTTGAATAATAACCATAAAGGAGCATTTCCTCTGATAGCAAACCAAATTGTCCTGCCATGCAAACATTGATTTGCCTTTGAGGCCAGGCCTGTTGGGCTCGAAAATTTCCTTCTGGGAAGCAGGAACCCTGGACTAGGAATCCACTCCCTCGTGTGGAGCCAGGACAGTCTATCAGTTTGGGGTCGAGATAACCAGAGGCCTCTTAGGGTGATGAAAATTAAGAGTGGTGAAATACAACTGAGAAATTTCCAGCTGAGTTCAGTGTTGGCAACTGCCAAGCAAGCTGCTCTGGGCACCTGCCGTGTACCTAGTGTTGTGCCAGGGCATTATGGGACACCAAAAAGTCACGTTCCGCCCCTGCTGTCCTGCCCCTCATAGCTTGAGAACAGCGATGCCTGCTCTGCAGAATTGTGGGGTAGACGCAGTGTTTGGCTCAGTACCTGGTGCACCCCATTGTGTTTACACTCCACCGTATTCCGAATGAGAGTGAAGACAACTCACAGAGATGTAAACAATTCAGCTAGAGAAAATAAGTTTAGAGTCCACGTACTCCTACTCCATTTATTGAGAACCTATTATCTGCTAGGCACTGAATAAGAGAATGTGGCAGAGAAAGTATGGAGAGGAAGGTAAGACAGATCTGAGTAATTAGGTTAGAAAACTAAAAATATTATATAAGGCTTTTAGACTCTTACTATAAGAAGACCTCAAATTTGGATTAGCGCTTCCTGGCAGCCAAGGCAAAAATGGGAACACCACAAGCAGTTATGAGATCTATAAGATCATCAGCAAGATGAAACAGGGGTGGAGTTGGTTGAGGGAACGGCATATGCAAAGTTCCTATGGTGAGGGGGACTGGGTGCTTGAGGGGCCGAACGACATGCAGGTAGATTAGGGCACAAAAGGCAATGAGAAGTTTGATGGATGATGAGGCTGGCAAGGTGGGCAAGGCCAGATCATGCAGGACCTCGTAGACCATGAAGAGACTGGTGTTCATTTTGACAACAGTGTTAAGATGAAAGCATTTAAAGCAAAGATGGGGTGTGTGTGAGACATAATTTGAGTGAAGTTTTGAGGTTATTCTTTAAACCCTACAATAGCCCTTCAAAGACAGTGCTACTATTTCCACTTTACAGATGAGGAAACCACAGCTCAGAGAGGTTAAGTGACTTGCCCAAGGGCCCACAGCCTTCCAACCCACATCTGTCTGAACCAAAGCCCGTGTCTCTCCTTCCCTAAGGGCTGAGATGGGCAGGAAAGACTTTCTGGAGATGGCATGTCTGCAGCTGGGCCTTCCTGGGCTGTGGGGAAAGAGCAATGGGCTCTGACCACTTGTCCTGCTTTCTGTCCCACTCTAGCCACCTACAATAAGCACACCAAGGTGGCCGTAAAGACGATGAAGCCGGGGAGCATGTCTGTGGAAGCCTTCCTGGCAGAGGCCAACCTGATGAAAACTCTGCAGCATGACAAGCTAGTGAAGCTACATGCAGTGGTCACAGAGGAGCCCATCTACATCATCACAGAGTTCATGGCCAAAGGTACTGTGATCTAGGGGCTGGGGATGCAGGCTGGGGCTCATACGAGTCAACTGCAGACTCAGAGATGACTCCGATATGGTTCTTGACCTCAAGATGCCCCCAATCTGTCCAGGAGCTCTTCTCAATTAAGTTGTACTTACGGAACAACTTAATATGCAATTGCCCAGCTCTTCTGGTTAATGGGATGAAACCATGTTAAGATGATGGCAGGGGAAGGGAAGCACACAAAGCTGCCAGGAGAGGGGAGTAGGGCAGAACCCCACGGGGTGATGGGAAAAGAGGCTATGAGTTCACTGTGAGCCTTAGAAGCCAGGGGCAACTCTCCCCTTCAGCCACCTTCCCTTCATGGCCCAGTGCTCCGGAAAAAGAGATTCAGCAAAGCACTGATTCTAGGCTGCCCCAACCCTGCCTACCCATGATCCAGAATTTGTCGGGGATTTATTTTTTAGGCCACCATTTCACAACTATTTTTAATCCCTGCCCATTTGCCGACTAATAGAAACATCTCACTCTACCTCATGAAGCGTGATTTGAAATCTAAAACTTTTTTCATTTTCTAAATGTACAGTTATGCCCGCTTTATAAAACCATGGCCCTAGTCATCCAGGCTCAGAAAGCTGCCTCAGTGAAAGAACCAGTCTACTAATCACAAAGTTATTTTAAAACTCTCCAATTCTATTTCTCAAACACTAGGAGTGGTAAATAAATATTTTTATTTGAATCCATCATTATGAACATTTTTAACCATAAAGTAGTGAGAGTAGCCATGTTGCTTCCCCTCCCCCACAGGAAGCCTGCTGGATTTCCTGAAAAGTGAAGAAGGCAGCAAGCAGCCATTGCCAAAACTCATCGACTTCTCAGCCCAGGTGAGAGGCTACTGCAGAAATTTGGGAAGCGGGCAGAAAGGGCATTCAGTGATTTACTTTTCAGCACATACTTACTGACCACAGACTATAATAATAACAATAATAGCTAACATTCATTGAGTAGTCAGTACAAAAGTATCCTTTCTGTATGTGCCTTAGGTATTCTAACTCATTTAATCTTCACATCGACCTTCTAGGATGGGATTTTTTTTTTATCTACTCTTATGTAGCAAACCACCCCAAAGCTTAGGTACTTGAAACAACAATTTATTATTTCTGTAGGTTGATGGGTTGGCTGGGTGGTTCTTCTGCTCTACGTGGTGAAACTGAGGTCACTCATGTGGCTGCATTCTGCTGAGAGCTTGCCTGGCCTAGAATGTCTGGGACGGTGGCTCATCCTCCAGGGTCTCTCTCCACGGGGCCAGAGCTTCTTTATGGCGTGGTGGCAAGGTTCCAAGAGGGAGTATACGAAGGGGCCAAGCCCCAGTATCCAAGTGCTGATGAGGCCTCTGCTCGCACCGCGCTTGCTAATGTCTCGCTGAACAAAACAGGTCACATGGCCCAGCCCAGAGTCAGTGTGGGAGGGGACTGCCCGAGGGCATGAGTCCATTGAGGGCCACAGATATAACCGTCTGGCCATGTGTCATCCGTGACACATGACAACTGTCATCCCATTTTACAGAATAGGAAATTGAGACATAGAGAAGAAGTACAGATGAGGAAACAGAGGCCCATTGCGGTTAAGTAGCTAAGTTACTATGCCAATTTTGGGGGATAGAGCAGTGAACAACATGAAAAGTATTTCTGTCCCCACAGAGTTGATAGTCCAGATGGGAAGACAGATATTGAATAACTGAATGTCTTAGAGAGCAATGACCCAAGAGTCCTGGCTTAGTGAATGTAGTATCCAGCAAAATAATAATTTACGCAAATCACAGAAACACTTCTTCAAACTCCATTTTCTTTCTTATCTTCCCTTCATTCTCTGCAGCGACTCTCACTCTCAGCCTGAGTGCTTTTTACTTCTATCCTCTCTCATTCTCTCCTATTTGCGAGAAAACAGGGAGGAAAGGGGTACTATGGGAATACACGGCTAGAGCACTGAGCCTGGCCCAGAAGCAATGCAAGAAGACTTCCTGGAGGAAGTAGCCTCTTGGCTGAGCCCTGAAGAATTAGTAGAAGTAGGCAGATAAAGAGAGAAAAGGCTTTTCTAGACAGAAGAAACAGCCCAAAGGGGAAAAACAAAAGAGCTGGGCTTAATCAGCTCTCCGGAGCCAGGGGCTGAAAGGGGGTGTGGCTAGCAGCCTGTTGGGCATTAAGAGACCTGTACCCTGGCCTAGGGCTGGCCCTTCTGGAGATGCCTATGGCAGAACTCATCTGAGTACACAAATTGGGGGCAGGGGTGAGAGGTATAATAAATGGCCTTACCTTTCAGAACCTGGAATGCCAGAGATATATGAAAACCAAGACCTGGCAGTTTGATTTTAATGGTCTCTATCCCTAGAGAAAGTAGTCTGACCTGTTGATAACTTATAGCCATCAAACTGGCAGAAACCTTGCTCGGGGAAGAGTCATCGACTGGACCAAGAGCCGCCCTCTCCCTTTCACAAACGGGAAAACAGAAACCAAGGGAGGAAAAGAGATGCCAGGCCCTTGGGCATCCAGGAGCAGAGGTGGACTCAGGGCCCAGGGACATGAAGCAGCCGGTCCAGGGACCTGGTCTTTGCCTCCAGTCCTAGAGGCCGATTGGCACAGGGCTGGGCACCCCAGACCTGCCACCACCTGGCTTTGGAACCACCTTGGATCCACTCTGGGTCTCAGTCTCTCCATTTGTCAAATGAGGGAATGGGACCACATCTGTGGTTTTCAAGTTCGGAAGCCTGTTTTTAAGCACAACTCTGTTCACCAAATGAAATCTTAATACAGTAGCTGACTATCTTAAAATAGGTCAAAACGGAGCTTCTCTGTTTGAAGGTGGGGCTCATGTGCGGCCTTTCTTTTGTCCCCCCACCTCCAGGCAACCTTGAGGTATCAGTAGCATTCAGTTTGAAGAGCTGGCATATCCCCAGAGGCCCTCTTCAGCCTGATTCTGTGATTCCCTGATACTTTCAAAAGAAACCCAATGCTCAACATCATGGGAACACTTGGTGATCATGAAATCTCATTATCGGATCAACCCCCAATTCTTAGACCAACCCTGAGCCGAGTAAACCTGTCTGTTATTCATTCAGTTGACAAAATCTTGAGAAGCAACACTCTGTATGCATACGGGTTTACATGTGCTTAAGAGTTGCATAGGATTTTGGTTTATATCCCAGCTCTGTCTGTATAGCTTTGAGCAAGTTGCTTAACCTCTCTGAGTGCCACTTTCCTCAACAGGGAGCACTAAGAGCCACCACTGAAGTGAATACTTACATGCCAGAAACTGTTCAAAGTCCTTGATGTAGGCTTAGAGGATTAATCCTCACACGACCCCTCAGAAGCAGGTTTTACGGTTGTTCCCATTTTACAGAGGAAAATGAGGCACAGAGGGGTAAAGCAGCTTGCTTGAGATCACAGACCTGAGGGGCTCAAGCTCAGCTGGTCCAAGTCCAGAGTCACTTAGGCATTATCCTCTACTGTTCTAGGTGGGTTAGTCTCACCTGTCCCACTGAGCTCATTTGAAAATCAGTAACATGAGTATCTGCCAGTGGCTACTAAAAATGGGAACTGCCAGCATCACACCTGCTCTGTACCAAATAGAAGGCCAAAAATTCAGGTGTAATAATGGATAAGTGCATGGACCCTGAGCACGGCTGTCGGAGTTTCAATCCTGATCTCCACTTGGGCCAGTTATTTATTTAAATATCATCTTAACACAAATGAAGAAGCTACAATGTCTGCCATTAAGGTAATAACTGTGGTTAATTGTTCCTCTAAAGACTCCTTAGAAATTTCCCACATCCCCCAGGCAAAGATCCTGTCTCACCCCAACCCTAGCCAGCTAGCTACCCCAAACAAAATCAGAAGTCTTTCAGGTTTTCGTTGGAAAGTATGGAGATTCAGACCTTAATTCTGACGGTCATGGGTGCCCCCTGCTGGCCAGTTCCTGCAAGTGCACCACCCACTTTACTCAGACTTTGAGCTGGCTAGTGCCTGGGTTTTGGTCTGTCTGGGCAGACCTCCACCCCTCCAAATAATCTCACCAAATTGCACCCAGCTGCAGTCCTCCAGAGCACTAGAGTTCTGCAATAATTAGAGGCAGCATGGAGCACTGGAACTGGACTCTCACAGACTGGATTGAGTCTGACATTTATAACTTTCTTGGTGTGATGAGGAAAATATGGCCCTCTATAAAACAGAGATTGTGAGAACACCTGCCTCAAGGAGCTTGAAGACAAGTTTGTAAATTATAAACACTGTTTGCTGGGTGTCTGAGGATTAATCATAAACCTCTTTATAAGAGTTAATGTACAAATCCTTGTAAGTAGAAAACATCTCAAAGGAAAATTCCACATCTTTCTGTCAGAGGTGCCCAGGGCCATGTTATGAATAAGAATTCCCTACACAATCTATTATTCACTCAGCAGCTATGATGACATTATACATCAGACCATGTCATACTCCTGTTCAAAGCCTTCTACTGTCTTCCCATCGCACTCAGATACACTCTAACTGCCTATCCTAGCCTACAATGTCCTTTACGACCAGTCACCTCCCTCTCAACTTGCCCCACTGTCCCTGTGGCAACTTCTGCTCGGCCACCTGCTCTATGAATACCCAATCTCATTCCTACCTGGGCCTTTGCACATGATGTTCTCTCTGCCAGGAATGTTCTTATTTGATACACTTATTATCATCACTGAGATCTTTGCTTAAACTTCATCTCCTCAAGGCAGCCTTCCCTGATGACTCAATCCAAAAAGCCCTCTAGATTTCATTTCCTGTTACCCCTCTTTATCCTTTCTTTATGGTAGTTATTATCACCTACTGGGTCTGTGCCTAGCTCACCACCTGTTCACGTAACATGTCTGGCACCCACAAGACATTCAGTAGGTATTTGTTGAATGAATAAATAAAATTTTCCTACCCAGGCTTAGGGATGAAAAAGGTATAAGAGACACAATAGAATTTGATGGGAGCCTAGGTTGTCCCCAGAAAGGGGATGAGGGACGAAAGCTCTTCATCGTCTCCTGGTGAAGGTGGGCAGGTCCTAGAGAAAATGCCATTGTTTTTTCCTTAACTTGATCTTTGGAAGTCTCAGAAATCTAGCGAAGCCCCCACACTGACCCAGGCCCTGAGAATCCCCCCAACCTGGATAGGTCGACAGAGAAATGCCAGCTTGAGCTCAGGACGCTTCTACAAAAAAAGGGGGAGCTGGCACACACATTTTTCTCTTTCTTCACACTGGGACACTTCTGCTTTTGGGGGGACCCACCTTGGGCTGGGCCAGATCTGAGGATGAGGGTGTCTCTGTTTTGGGTGGAGATTGCGGAAGGCATGGCCTTCATCGAGCAGAGGAACTACATTCACCGAGACCTCCGGGCCGCCAACATCTTGGTCTCCGCGTCCCTGGTGTGTAAGATCGCTGACTTCGGCCTGGCACGGATCATCGAGGACAACGAGTACACAGCTCGGGAAGGTAGGGATGCTGCTGAGGGGCCCATGGGGCCCGCTTGGATGGGTTGTGAGTGTTGAGAGTTGAGATATGTGGAAGTGCTAGGTAACTTGCAAAGGTACCTGTCCCAGCATTAGCTGAGTATTATCACAATTGAGGGAGGCCTTCTGGATATAGGGGCCTGTCCTGCAAAGTCACCGGTGACTCTGATTTTAGATTGAGTTAGGTGAGTGCATGTTGAAATGAAGTATAAGAGCAACTCCATGTGTAACAGACAAAAAGAGGAATCTAAATGTCTATAAATAAGAGAACGGATTTATAAATTGTGGTATATTCACGCAATATAATGTATATAGCAATGAAAAATTACAAACCAACACTACATACAACAAAATGGTTGATTCTCACAGACATAATATTGAAATGAAAGAAATCAGACCGAAAAAAGTAGATGCTGGATGGTTTCATTTATATAAAATTCAGAAACAAGCAAACTTGTGTATAAATGTTCAAAGCAGCATTATTCATAATAGCCAAAAAAGTGGAAGCAGCCCAAATGTCTGTTAACTGATAAACAAATAAACAAAATGTGGTCTATCCATACAATGGAATATTATTCAGCCATAAAGGAATGAAGTACTAACACATGCTCAACATGGGTAAATTTTCAAAACATCATGTTAGTGAAAGAAAGCAGACATAAAGACCACATCCTGTATGATTTCATTTATTATGAAATGTCCAGAACAGGCAAATTTATAGACAGAAAGTACATTAATGGTTGCCTAAGGCTGGGGTTGGGAGTTAGAAAGAAATAGGAAGTGACTACTATGGATTTGATGGGAGTGGAGGGGGAATATATGAAAATATTCTAAAATTCACAACTTTATGAATATACAAAAAAACACTGAACTACATACTTTAAATGGGTGAATTGTATGACCTGGGACTATATCTCAATAAAACTTTTAAAGAGAAGAAAACAGGCAAAACTCATTTATGATGATAGAAGTCAGAACAGCGCTTACCTGGAATGTGAGGTACTGACTGGGGGGCAGGAGGGAGCCTCTGAGGTGCCGAAGGGGTACAGTATTTTGATCTCAGTGGTGATTACAAGTATAGACATATATAAAAAAGCATCGAATAGTATATGACAAATTTGTGCACTTTATTTCATGTTTGTTATGATACAATAAAAAAAAAATCGAAACTAAGGGCGACCACTAAAATAAGAGAGTAGAATGTATAATTTCTAAACTAGGAGAGGATAAGCAGAAATAGAGAAAACTTTCCAAATCCCAAGGAAAATATGGATGGAGGAAAAAAACACATAGGGCATTATCAGAACTTGACCATGTGCTTACTCAGTCATAGAGCAGATTTCACCAAACTCCATAGAGCACGTATCCTACAGACCAGGGGTCCCCAATCCCTGGGCCACAGACCAGTATCTGTCTGTGGCCTGTTAGGAACCGGGCTGCACAGCAGGAGGTTAGCCGCAGGCAGGCGAGTGAAGCTTCATCTGTTATTTGCAGCCACTCCCCAGCACTAGCATCGTCACCTCAGCTCCACCTCAGATCATCAGGCATTAGATTCTTACAGGAGCACTGGTCCCTGATGCCAAAAAGTTTGGGGACCGCTGCTATAGACCACGTTCACCAAACACAATGTAATTAAGATAGAAATCAGTAACCAAAGATTAACTAAACCCATCCCAAACCAAGTGGAAGGAAGAGAGTAGAGGGGGAGGTACCCAGTGACCGGTAGAAACCTCAAAGGCCAAGGCCAAAATCTTCCCCTGTTGCAAGGGGTGATGGGTTGAGGCATCAGCTGCAACCTGTACTCAAAGTCCCCTGCAGTCCTGCCATCCCCAAAGATTTTGTGACCTCTAGGACTGCGCTCTTCAGGAGTTGGAGGTCACAGGGGCATCAGCTCAATACACAACGTGGTCCCGGAAAGAGAGGTGCCCCAGCACACCCCAGGCCCCTCTGCTCTCTGCTCCCCACTTCAGGCATCTGCCTCAGCATGGATGTTTCTTGCTTCTGCAGAGGCCAGGTTTGAGGGAAATCACAGTTCAGGGGGCTGAGCGGGGCGGGGGGTGGGGGTTTAGTTGTGGGTAGCAGTGCCCTGTCTCGTTCCCTCACCCTAGCAGAAACCTAGTCCTGACTGCTCCCCAGACTCTCTCTGGCTCTGCTCTGTCCAACTCCACAGGGGCCAAGTTCCCCATCAAGTGGACAGCTCCTGAAGCCATCAACTTTGGCTCCTTCACCATCAAGTCAGATGTCTGGTCCTTTGGTATCCTCCTGATGGAGATCGTCACCTACGGCCGGACTCCGTATCCAGGTAGGGAAGGGGGCATCAGCTTGGGGATGCTTCCTGGTCCCAGCCTGGCTCCCTTCTCTTGTTAGTGTGTCCATTCAGGCCGAGTTCTCGATTTTCACCCCACACCTTTCCTTGGCTGCCCCATCTCGGTTAAGGTACCACTATCCACCCAGTTTCCTTTTTTTTTTAATTTTTATTTTTCAATTAGAGGTGACATTCAATATTACTTTGTATTAGTTTCACGTGTACAGCATAGTGGTTAGACATGTATATAACTTAAGATGCAGTCCCCTCAATTAGTCTAGTACCCATCTGGCACTATATATAGTTATTACAACATTATTGACTGTATTCCCTATGCTGTACTTCCCATCCCGGTGACTATTTGGTAACTACCAATTTGTACTTCTTAATCCCTTCACCTTTTCCACCCACTTTCTTAAGCCTAAAATCTAGGGGCTTCCTCTGCCTTGCCTTGCCTTCCCTTTCACCCCTTACCACATGCAAGAAGTCACAAGATTCTGGGTATTTGGTTCTAAAATACATACCAAGTCTGCCCACTTCTAACTCCACGGCCCCTACCCGCATCCAGGCCAGTGTCATCTGTCGCCTCGATGGTACAGTAGCCGACTAACCAGTCACCCTGCTTTCTCCCCTCTCTCCTATAGGTCATTCTCTACATGCAGCCAGAGGGCTTGTCTTAAAATTTTAAATCATATCTTGTCCCTCTCCACCTCTAACTCTTTTATGATTTCCCACCATAATTAGGGTAAAATCTCAAACTCTTAATTGTGGCCTGCAGGTTGTGCATGATCAAGCCCTTGCTACTTCTCCAGTTTCACCTCATCCTGCACCCCACCACCCAGTCACCTACAATGCCATACATGTCCCCTGTATGTTCATAACACCCTACACTGTCTCCTTCATAGCATTTATCACAATCGACCAGTATGTATTTGTTTCATATTTTCCCATCAGACTCTGAGCTCTACCAGAAATCGTGTGTATATTCCTCACTGGTGTATCTGCACTGCCTACCTCTGTGCTGGGCACATAGTGGGTTCTTAGTAACTATTTGTGGAATGGATGAATTTATCCACGTGCCTGTCGGCAGCGCCCTCCACTGAGTAGACCACATGGATATACAGAGATACAACCAACATATAGATTGCCTGGGACTCAGTAAATGTTGTTCTCTGCTCCTTTTTGGTTGGGATGTCTCCTGGGATACATGTAGCAAGGACACTGGGAAGAGGTGGGAAAGAGGATATAGAGAGTCCTTGACTTTCATGTAAACGGTCCCGAATTTGAATCCTGTCTCCATCAACGATCACACTTGGAGAAATTCACTTCCCTTCTACTCCAGTGTCTTCGCCTTTCAAAAAAATATGGCAATGATATCTATCTTGCAGAGGTGGATAGGAAGATTAGCAAAAAAAGGTAAAGACACTGTGCGTTCAACAGTACTTATCAAACTCCTACCATGTGTTAGGCATTGAGGACGCAGTAAAAGAGGAGGTCCCTGCGTGTGAGGACTTCATGTCCTAGCCTGGAGGAGCGCACACTAAACAGACACGCGGTCTCAGCTGGCGGCCTCCGCTGAGAAAAAAATGAAGCAGCGGCGTGTGAGAGGAAAGTGACATGGGGCTCCTGCAGACAGGGCACACCTGTCAGAGCAGGTCATATTTAAGTGGAAAGACAGCTGAGTGAGGATCTAGAAAAAGGATTTCAGGGAGAAGGCACTGCTCGCTCTTATGGCCTGAGGTGTGCCCGAAGAACTGTAAGGAAGCCAGGGAGCTGGAGATAAGGAATGAAAGCAGATGGTAGATGACGAGGTTGGCAGGGGCCGTATCTGGCAGGGCCCAGGGTCATGGTGAAGAGTGAATGGAGGTTACTCTTAAATATGCGGAAACTATTGGAGAGTTTGAGGCAGGGAAGTGGCATCATCTGATTTCCACCTGTCAGTGTTGCTTTGGTTCAGCGGGGAGAGTAGATTCAGGGCTGGGGACGTGGTGGCAGCCACACAAGTGGCACAGGCAGAGGTGGTGATAGTAACAGAGGTAAGTTGATGGGACGGTGCTACATTTTAAAAGAAGAAAAGATGTGACTTGCTGATGTGGAAGGTGAGGAAGAGCAAAGAATCAAGGATAGTTCTCATGGTTTAATTGAATGACTAGATAGGTGATGGTCTAGGGATAGGAATTCAAGGGTTCTGTTTTAGTCCAGTTAAATTGGAGGTGACTTGTAGACATCCAAGTAAAGATGTTCGAGGAAGCACTTGGATATTTGAATTTGGAGTTCAAGACTGGTAATATAAAATTGGGGATCACAGACAGTTAAGTGGTTGTTCTTAAAGATAACTAACAAACTTTAATTAAACAAGGAAATGGTCCCACTCATACATAGGGTGACATTAAGTCTGGCTACCTGACTGTTTTGTCTTGAGGAGACACCAGGAAACATCAGGCAGTGGCTTTTGGAACCCTGTATCCATTAGGATGGATTACGCTGCAAGTAACAAACTAAAAGACTCAGAGTGATGGAAGTGATAGGCAAGTTATCATTCCCCATAGTAAGGAGTCTGGCATTGGTGACTGGTTAGTTCAGCCGCTCAGCAGTATTGCATTCCCTGAAGGATTTATATCACAGCGCCCACCAGGGTCCCATAGAATCATATACTAAATTGATTTTGTACCCCTGAGGAATCTGAGGACTCTGGGTTAGTTTCTCTAAGATTGTCTTCCTCATGTGGTCAGATGGCTACTGTAGCTCCAAGGATCACATCGTCTGAGTGTCTAAAGGAAGGAGGAACTGTTTGTCCTCTGAAGTCTCTTTTCATCAGGGAGGAAAACCTTTCCTGGAAGTCTCCTAGGAGACTCCCCTCTACTCCCACTGGCCAAAACTCGGTGCCATGCCCCTGCTCTCACTGCAGGGGAGGCTGGGGAAGAGAGTATCTAGCTTTCGCAGTGGGAGGGGCTTAACTCCCAAGAGGAAGTGGGGAGTGATGGCTGTTGGGGAGGCAACAGCATCTGCCACCCCTGCACTCCTTTCCCCCATCCTTCCCTTTTTGATTCCATGGCTCTTTCTCAGGGAGGTCAAACCCTGAGGTAATCCGGGCACTGGAGCATGGATACCGGATGCCCCGACCAGAGCATTGTCCCGAGGAGCTCTATAACATCATGACTCGCTGCTGGAAGAACCGCCCTGAGGAGCGGCCCACCTTCGAATATATCCAGAGTGTGCTGGAAGACTTCTACACGGCCACTGAGAGCCAGTACCAACAGCAGCCATGACGGGTAGGACCAGGCGCTTAGGTGATGCCTCTGAGGTAGCTCCAGCACCGTCTTCACAGTACCTGCTCACCCTTTCCACTCCCAGACACCTACTCTCACTCCAGTAACAGTTCCTCATCTGTCAAGTGGGTGGGTTGGACTGGACAATCTTTTTGACTCTAGCGATCCACAATCTGCCATTCTCAAGAGACCCCAGCTGGATATTTCTATTGCCTGGGACAGCTGGATTCCAGTTACAGCTGTGGTTTAGATGGGAAACTTTAAAAATAATGAAATAAATATTTAAATAAAAGATACAAATGCTAAAGCTTTTACTGACAGGTTGGCTTTTCTTCCAGTCCCTGAATATCTATTTGCCTTTTTGCTGGTGACAAGTCAGAATTGGGGAAGGCCCTTCCCCAAGAGTAGTAGTAGGGGTTTAATACTCAAAATTTTCTAACTGCTGCAAAATAGCTACTGGCTGTGTTAGTTCCCTATTGCTGCTGTAACAAATTACCACAAACTTGTGGTTTAAAATGACACAAATTTATTATCTTACAGATCCAGAGTTCTTCAGAATTCTGAACTGGGTTGGCAGGGCTGCATGCCTCTGGAGGCACTAGGGAAGAATCCATTTAAGGAAATGGATTCTTTTCTAGCTTTTGGAATGTGCCGCATTCCTTGACTTGTGGTTTCTCTCCGCTCCTTACTCCAGACTCTGCTCCAGTCATCACATCTCCTTGTCCTTCTCTGAGTCTGCTGCCTCCCTCTTTCACTTGTAAGGGGCCCTGTATTTATACTGAACCCACCTGGATAATCCAGACTAATCTTCTATCTCAAGACCCTTAATTGTATCTGTAAAGTCCCTTTTGTGGTGTAAGATAACATCTTCACAGGTTCCGAGGATTAGGATGTGGACATCTTTGGGAGGAGGGCATCATTCTTCCTATCTCACTGGCGCTGGGACGCTGGATGGGTTTTTGTCTCTGAGGAGCTGGGTCTACCAGGATGACAAGAATGATTTTTTGTGATCAGGGCCCCTGACTCTCCTGCCAAGCCACATTGCCACATGAGCTGGTTGGTCTGGATCTCCCCCGGCACCAAGGGTATTTCCCATGGCCAAGAAGCCATCAAAGTTGTATTGTTCATACTGCAAGAATCCTGGGGTTTGGAGATGTGACTGCTGAGAGGTATCTGGTACCCTGTATGAGAAGCTCTCAGTGGAGGGGAGGGAGATCTGGGAAGGAAGCAGAGAAGACGGTGCTGGTGGGCCCTTTCTGCACTTTGTCTCAGTTAAAAGTCCCTGGCAGATAGCTTTTGCTGTCAGAGGAGCAATGAGAAGATGTGACAGTGGGATGGAGAGCAAATGACACCTTTCTGTATTATTGCATTCCCTGAAGGATTTATTTCACAGCACCCGCTAGGGTCCCATGGAACCCTATACTAAATTGATTTTTGTACCCCTGAGTAGCACAGAGTCTAACCTTAGGAACTGAGTAGAAGAACAGTGGAAAATAAAGCTATCAGTGTTTCAACTTACCTAGTTAGTAATTGAATTTCTCTCTTGCTTTCTGGTTTGGGATGTATCTTTGAGTATCTGAAAGCAGTAACCAGGATCTTGTGAAAGGAATTTGAACTCATGATTGTGGTACATTCAACTGCTGTTCAGTTATCCATAGGAGTTGATGTAGAGCTTGGCCATGAGACACTTTAGCCAATGGGATATTAGAAGATGTGACACAAGCAGAGGCTTAAAATGTGCTTGTGAGGCTGGCTTGCCCTCCATCTTTTTTCCCTGAAAAGAACATGGTCCAAGAAAGATGTGTGTCATGTGGAGTAGATGTAGACCCAACTCGCAGCTTGGAGTTAAATCTAGCTGAGCCCAGCCTCAATCAACTGAACCCCAGGTGACCTGTGGATATGGAAGAGAGGAGTAAATGCTTAATATTATAAGTCTTGGAGTTTGAGAGTTGTTTTGTTACATAGAATTATTACAGAAATAGCTGACTGAGACATGATCTCAAGAGTTGGAGCCTATTACTTTGTGGACAAGATCAAAGAGTTAATTCATGTCCTCTTGCTCTATCAGTTTACATTGCCCTACACTCTGATTTAGCCCTCTGGTCACAGGAAAGAGAGGTAGAAACATGGGCATAGACACAACACTAAAAGCATTATCCACGAAAGAAAAAATTGATAAATTGGACTTAATTAAAATTAAAAACTCTGCTCTGAGAAAGACAGCATTAAGAAAATGAAAAAAACAAGCTCCAATCTGAGAAAAAATATTTGCAAAACAAAGATCTGACAAAAGACTAATATCCAAAATATACAAAGAACTCTTAAAACTCAACAATAAAAAAACAAACGACCCAATTTTAAAAAGGGCAAAAGACCTGAATAGACACCTCACAAAAGAAGCTATGCAGATGGGAAATAAACATATGAAAAGATACTCAACATCATATATCATTAGAGAAATACAAATTTTAAAAAACAATGAGATACCACTACACACTTATTTGAATGGCCATAATCCAGAACACTGACAACACCAAATGCTGTTGAGGATGTGGAGCAACAGGAACTCTCATTCATTGCTGACAGGATTACAAAATGGTACAGCCACTGAGTCAACTATAAGCACAGCATCTGTGGATTACTTGCTGAATCTTAACAGGTGGCCCTGGAGGGACACAGGCTGGAGCTAAACTTGGCCATCAGGTGAACCCCTCTCAGGATGAACTTAGTGAGAACTTTAAAAAAGAGATAAAATATCTATATATTTAAATATATATATATTTTAAAAAGAGATAATATATATTATATATTTATATTTTATATATATATATATATATATAAATGGAAATAGAAATTATAAAAGGGAACCAATCAGAAATGAAGAATACATTACCTGAGATGAGTATATTAGAGAGAATCAACAGAGTGGATGAAGAAGAGGATCGAACCATCAATAGAGGATGGGAGAGCCAAGGACACCCAATCAGAATGACAAGAAAAAAGTAACCAAGAATACAATAATAATTTAAGAAGCCTATGGTACAAAATTAAGCGTAACAACATCCGTGTCATAGGGGTACCTGAAGAGGGAGAACAAGAAGTTGAATATATATTTGAAGAAATAATGGTGGAAAACTTCCCTCAGCTGGTGAAGAAAATAGACATACAACCCCAGGAAGCTCAGAGTCCCCCAAAAAATGAACCCAAAGAGACCCACACCAAGACACGTCATGATGAAAATGCCAAAGGTTAAATACAAAGAGAGAATCTTAAAAGCAGCAAGAGAAAAGCAGTTAATTACCTATAAGGGAGCTCCCATATGGCTGGAATTTGATTTCTCAAAAGAAACACTGCAGGACAGAAGGGCTTGGCAGAAATATTTAAGTGCTGAAAACCCAGGATCTACAACCAAGAATACTTTATCTGGCAAAGTTATGATTTACAGTCTAAGGACAGATAAAGAGCTCCCCAGACAAAAATAAGCTAAAGGAATTCATCAACACCAAGCCAATATTACAGGAATGTAGGAGAGACTTCTTTAAAAAGAAAAAACATGTATCGAAAACATGAATAAAGAATGGTAATAACTACATATTTATCAACAAGTACCTCAAATGGAAAAGAATTAAGTGCTCCAACCAAAAGATAGGGAAGCTGAATGGATAAGAAAACAAAACCCCTACATATGCTGCCTACAAGAGACTCACTTCAGATTAAAAGACACACAGACTAAAAGGAAGGGGATGGAAAAAGATATTGTCTTGATGGACCTAGAGGGTATAGCACTGAATGAAGTAAGTCAGATAAAGACAAATATCACATGATTTCATGTACATGTGGAATCTAAAGAACAAAATAAACAGCAGCAGCAAAAATGGTAACAAACTCATAGATACAGAGAATATTTTAAGGGCTACTAGACAGAAGGAGGGTTGGGGGGATGGTGAAAAGGGCAAAGGGATTAAGAAGCACAAATGGATAGATACAAAATAGTCATGGAGATATAAAGGGTAGCATAAGGAAAATAGTCAACAATGTAAAAACTATGTAAGGGGGAAGATATTATATTATATAGAATAATATTCTATGCCAACTATAATTGAAAAAAACTCATTGATGTGTACGATGTAAATATGAGCAATTAATTATCTATTATACTTCAATAAAGCTGGGGAAAAAATGGGTCAGCCACTTTGGAAGACATTGGCATATTCTTATAAACCTAAATACTCTTACTACACAATCCAGCAACACATTCCTTGATATTTACCTAAAAGAATTAAAAACTTATGTCCACACAAAACCCAGTATATCTGACATGAGGATATATCAATTTGCATTCTATTTGCATCCCTTCCCTTTTGGCAGTGACTGCTAGTTGTCCCCATATCCATATTCCCCCTTCTTCTAGAGAAATAGAATTTTTTTATCAGGAGCATGTGACTACCCAGAATGAAGACTATATTTCTTATTCTCTTTGCAGCGAAGTGTGGTAATGTGATTAAGTTCCAATCAAGGGGTTGTAAGTGGAAGTATGGCATAGCACTTTTCAGGGTCCTTTCTTAAAAGACAACTGATAGAGGCTCTTTTGCTCCTTATTTTTCATCTCCTCTTCTATTGTGCTGCCTAGAATGTACATGTGAAGGCTGGAGCTCTAGCTGCCATCTTGGACCCTGAGGAAAATGAATTAATTCTAGGGATGGCAAAGCTAGATGGAGCCTGGATCTCTGAAGGTATTTTAAGTACAGCCACCACATCGGCGAGGACAGTCCTCAAGAGGGTGTGGCATGCACTGTCAGTGTCCCTTAAAGTGAGCTGGGCTTTTAGCTGCCATCACCTGCATCACTGTGCCTGAGAGCTTTTTTTCTAAAACTGCACAAAGCCTCAGCTACCAGTGTTCTAAGAAAGCCAAAAGTGCTAAGAATCAACACCCTCTGAGATTAATGACTTTTGGGAGTTGGTGTATAAATGCCCCAGCTCCCTTGCCCCTTTGGGATAACTCTGAAGTGTGTATTTTGTGTTGTTTCCCAGGGTTTCCCAATAGTATTAAACTTCAGTTACCCACAGTGGTAACCTGCTTGACAACATTCCCTCTCCAAGTATAGTTCTGACATAAAGCTGAGTTGACAGTTTCACTTATATTCATGAATAAGATGAAAATGAAATAATGAAGTACGTATCTCTTCACTCATTAGTCAATGAGATGAGGAACTTGTTTGCTGAATAAGGTAAGAGTTTCTAATACTGTCACATTTTTGTGCTAATCACAATGTGACAGCTATAGACACGATACACTTAGTTTCATCTGCATTATTAACATTTTCTCTATCACTTTAAGTCTAGACCTGGGTTTGGCAAACTATGTTATTGGAACACAGCCACATCATTATTTATTGTCTGTAGCAGCTCTTGTACCACAAGGCAGAGTTGAGTAGTTGTGACCTAAACACACGGTCTTTAAAGCCTGAAATATTTATTATCAGGCCTTTTACAGAAAAAATTTTGCTAGCAAAACAATAACTCAAGTCCTGATTTGTATCATTTGCTGATTTTTGTGGTGTAAATAGTCCTACCACAGCCAATTTCAAGATACCGACTAGAACTGCATTATGACTTTCATGGGCTTCATGGGATAGATATTATATATTTATAAATAAAATATATATTAAATTAAATATAAATGATAGTCGACAACTGCATTGACACACAGATGAATATTTTAATATTACATATGAAAACATTTCTTCAACCCCACAGTTTTTTCCTTCTGACTTCAAAAGAAATTAATTTCTTTTAAACATTTTTATGGTCCTAAAAGTACGGTGGCCCTTGTGCACTGTGCCCACTGTGTTAATGGATATGTTGCTCTGCTACCAACCTAATACCATGGAACACATGGCTGGAAAGAGATGTGCAGGGGCACACCATTTCACGGTATGACTATTGTACACATAAAATAGATGTATGTAACTCAAGAGCATAGATACTAGTAAAATATAGCAAAATTATTAGGAAGTAGTATGTTTTAAATATCAAATGTTTTTATTTTAATATCATTTATTTAACTTTCAATTTCTATAATTTAATTTTCAATAATGCCTATGTTCAACAATCAGCTCACAAAATTCCTGAAAATTTAACTATCGGCAGTATAATTCTGGTACACCATTACCTTCTAATATCCCTTCACCTCTCAAATAAACTACTTTTGCTCGAATCCTTGTCTCAGGGTGGGCTTCTGGGGACACCAAATTAATACAGAGGAAAGTAAACTTCCATCTTGTTGAGCCACTGTTATTTGGGTGGGGGAGGGGAATCTCCCTTACAGTTGGATCTATTCCCAACTGACAGAGTATGGCTTGAGATTCATCCATAATGCAAACACTCAACAAATACTTTTTTCAGTACATATTTAATAGGGGCACAATTGGGAACAATATAGACCCAGTACAAGCCTTCTTGGGAGGTGGACTATAACAAATAACCAAATTATACCTATATATATGTGTGGCCAGGGAAAACCTCCCTGAGGAGGTGACAGTCAGTTGAGCGGAGACCTAAACATGAGAAAGAGCTAACCACACAAAATTCCAGAAAGAGGATTCCAGACAGAAGAAACTGCAAGTACAAAGGCCCTGAGGTGAACATGAGCTCAGCGAATTCCAGGAAGGCCTGTGTGGCTGGAGCCAGGTGAGTGAAGGGGAAAATAATAGGAGATAAGGCCAGATCATGCAGGGCATTGCAGGCCAGGGTGAGGACTTGAGATTTTATGTGAATTGCAACAGGAAGCCCTTGAGAGTTTTAAATGGGAGAAACATCATCTGATTTTTTTTTTTTTTTTTCGATTCTTGTTTTCAAAAGTCTGCTTTAACTGTTAAGTGCAGACTAGAGATTCGAGGTGACAGGAGTAGCAGTAGGGAAAACGGATAGTAGGCTACCACAGAAGCCTACTAGGTGAGAGAGAGGAGGGTGACCCAGGCAAGGATGTCACAAACAAATCACACCTCCTTAAACTCATGCTTTTGTGTGATCCTCTCCTACTTTGACTCTGGACTGACCTTATGACTTATTTTGACCACTACAATATGGCAGAACTGATGCTACAGAAGTTCTGTAGCTTAGGCCTTAGGAAGAGCCTCACAGCTTTCACTCTCACCCTCATGAACCTGAGACCACAATGTGAAGAAGCCTAAGCTACCTACTTGGAGATAAGAGACCACGTGGATGGAGAGTCCCATCTGATAGCCAGCACCAACCACCCACACATATGAGGCCATCTTGTACCCTCCAGCCCCAGTTGAGCCGTCAGATGAGAGTATGTGAGAGATCCCAGGTGATATCATCAGAATTGCCCAGATTGCCAACCCACAGAATCAAGAGAAATAAAATATCATTGTTTTGAGCTGCTAAATTTTAGGGTGGTGAGTTATGCAGCAATAAGTAAGTGAAGCCAGTGTGAGAAGGACATAGATTAATGCATACTACCCTTCTCCCTGGAGATAACTAAGGATCAGATTTGCTTCCTCTAAGCCCAGGCCCACCCTCCCATTCTCCTTAGAGAAGTATTTTTGCAGGTATCTGGAACCACATGCCCTGATGATACTCTAAGAGCCTTTTGGTTTGGGTTTGGTTTTGTCTGGCACAGCAGAGGCATGGATGAGACTCAATGGTTTTGAGTCAACCCTTAGCCCCCTTCTGATTCATTGGGTTACCTTGTCCAAGTTCCTCAACATCTCTTTATCTTAATGTCTCTATCATTCCAAAGATAAGAAGGCCTGTCCTACTGATGTCAAAATAATAATAATAATAGTAGTAAACATGTATATAGTATAGCACTTATCATGTGATAGACATTAGTCTAAGGTTTTGACATATACTGAGTTATTCAGTCCACATAACCATCCTATTAGGTAAGGTCTTTTATGACACATGCTCTACAGATGAGGAAGTTGAGGTTTAGAGAGGTTAAGAAACTTGCCCATCTTCACACCCATTAGGATGGGTATTATTAAAAACAACAACAACAAAAATAACAGTGTTGGTGAGTATGTGGAGAAATTGGAACTCTTGTGCATTGCTGGTGGGAATGCAAAATAGCGTAGCCATTGTGGAAGATAGTATGACAGTTCCTCAAGAAATTAAACACAGAATTACCATATGATTCAGCAATTCCACTATTGAGTACATGCCCAAAGAACTGAAAGCAGGGGCTGGAACAGATATTTGTATACCCATTTTCATAGCAGCATTATTCACAATAGCCGAAAGGTAGAAACGACCTAAATGCCTTAAAAAGGAATGAAATCCTGATACATGCTACAACATGGATGAAACCAGAAAATATTATGCTAAGTGAAATAAGCCAGACACGAAAGGACAAATATTGAATCATTCCATTTATATGAGGTATTTAGAATTAGGCAGCTTCATAGGCAGAAAGTAGAATAGTGGTTACCAGAGCCAGGGGGCAAGAGTTAGTATTTAATGAGTACAGAGTACAGAGTTCAGAGTTCTGGTTTAGGATGATGAAAAGTTCTGGAGGTGGATGGTGGTGATGATTGCATAATATTGTGAATATACTTGATACTACTGAATTGTATATTTAAAAGCAATTAAAATGGTAAATTTTATATGATGTGTATTTTACCACAATAAAAACTTTTTTTTTTTTTTAAGAAAAAAAGAAATTTACTCACCTGATGGAGCTAGTGAGAGGTAGGGATGGGATCTGCTCAGGCAGGCTAGCTCCAGGATGCCGGTGTATGTTACTGAAGGAAATTGGGATATGAAAGCCCTTTGGGAAAAATAGAAAGTATTAGGAGGAGAAGAACGGAAATACTGAGGAATAATATGACAGTTATGGACCTTTGTCCCTCATCGGTCATCCCTCTTCAGGCATACAGAAATTATGGGAAATACTCAGGATTCAAGCTCCAGGAGAACTGGGTGCAAGTTTGGAATCTATGGCTTACTAGCTATGAGACTCCAGGCAAGTCTGTTCTAGTCTCTCAAGCTTTCTATCCCTGTGGGGATAACATCTGTTCTGCTACTCTTCAGGATGGTTACACAGATCACAAGAGTAAATGAGTGTGTGTTTCAATTATCTATTGCTACATGAGAAACCACTCCAAAATCTAGAATTAGACTCAGCTGGACAGTTTTTCTGTTCCACATGGTGTTGGATGAGGTTATGCATGTGGCTGCATTCAGCTGCCAGTTCAGCTAGGGTTCGAATGTCCAAAATGACCTCATTCATAATTCTAGTGCTCAGCTGGAGTTTCTAAAATGTCTTGAGGAGTTGACTGAGCCTCCCTTCCTCTCCATGTGGCTCTCCAGCAGGGTAGCAAGACTTCTTTAGACCCAAGATGGTGGAAGCTACCAAGCCTCTTAAAGCTAAGACCCAGAACTGGCAAAGTCATTTGTACCACATTGTATTGGTCAAAGCAAGTGACATAACCAGCCAGATTCAAAGAGAAGAGAAAAAGAATCTACCTCTTGATGGGAGAAACAGCATGCTCATGCAAAGATGGGAGGACTTGTTGGACAATCCACTACAGTGGTGCTCATAGGTGGGGGTTAGAGTTCAAATGCCCCCTGCCGAAAGGCAATATTAGATAAAAGAGTTTTATGAATGGTTTAAACATAATGCTAAATGCTGCACCACACGGCAAATGGTCAGTAAGGGTTTATTACTATTATCAATCATTATTATCTTTTAACAACTTTCTGAAACAGTCACAGACAGCACTGGTACCGTATCCACTTTACAGTATTACATGGACCAAATGAATTTTCAGTTCTCTCCCAATTTTAACTCCATGACTCTTCAAGTCTCCTTTTCCAGATAGTGGAAACTGACGCTTAGGAAGGTTGAGTGACTTGCCTCGAGTCACATACTGATCTAACTAGCACATTGTGAAGTCCACATTCAAAGATGTCTTTCTCTACTAAATTTGCTGTTTTCATTCCTTCATTTAATGGTGTTTGTATCAAGCACTTGCCATATGCCCGAAAGTATACATAAGAATATAATGACAGTTATTTATTGGATACATGCTGTGTAACATTATGTCACTGGATCCTCATCATAAAACTAGAATGAAGGTATTATAATAATTTCCTCCCCATTTTACAGATGAGAATGAAGCAGAACGAGGTTAAATAAAAGACAGGATCCCACTCTCAGGGATTACACTCTATTTGAGAGGATACAGTATAGTCAAGCAAGTAATTCAATATATAATTACAAATTATTCTCTGAGTTGAGCTGTTATTGGAGCCCTGGTACCCATCCCACTCACCCAAATCAAGACCTCAGGTAACCCTGGCAACGAGTCTTCCTGCCAATAGTAAAGATGGCGCCCAAAGAACAACAGCGTTTACGCACGCTCCCATTACCCACAATGCCGTGAGGGAGGGGGAGGAGCAGTCTCTGCCAGGAGCTAATATGGCTCCTATAGTTACACCATCCTCTCTCTTCCTCTAATCAGCGACTTGACTGCCCAGACCAGGCTACCGATCAGGAGCTAAGTCTCCTTTGCCGCTCCTGACCGCAGCTACAGGAGAGACAGAAATAGGGTGCACCTCGCGGAGTTGATCTCCGTAACCAGGGAAACACCACTTCCGCTGACGTCATTACGGCGACACGTGGATCCAAGATGGCGGCGGCGATGGTGAGTGAAGGAGACTCCGGGAGCCGGAGCTGGAGCTGGGTTCTCCAGGGGATCCCAGGACCTTCCGGCGCCCCATGCATGGCCTCAGCCACCTCCGGATCCCCTAGCTCAGGCCTGAGGGACATCCCTGTTTGGGCTTGTCTTACCTAAACTCCCCCCTTCCCCGGCCTTGGCCCCGCACTAAGGCTTGTCAAGGCCCAGAGTTTTGGGGGAGGCACTGGTTCGGAGGAATGGTCTTGGCTACAGCCTCTGCCGGTTTCTGTTACTGCTTTGGTCTCCGCCTCTTGTGACCCCTCTCCCCCATTTTCCAGTTTCCACTACCCAGCCTTGATTTCTCCGAAGAGCACCCCCATTAGTCTCACCCTCGCTCCTCCCCCTCGCGTCCAGACCTTGCTCTCTCCGCCTCCTGTGCTGACCAGTCCGCAAATACGACCTCACCTCTGACCAGCCTCCCAGCCCAAGCCCTGTTTCGGATCTTTTCTAGAGCCCCGTCCTTACCTCAACCCTCACCTGTTCCTACCGCGCACCCGTCTTGACTGCAGCTACCATGGAGCACGTCCTTACCCCTCTTCCCCCATCTTTCATCCCCAGACACTTCCCTAACCATTTTTTCCTGTCTCCTCAATCAACTTCCTGCCTCTCTTGGGGAGCTTTTATCCCATTGGTTCTCAAACTTTACTGTGCATAAGACTCGGGAGGTATGGGGAGGCATGTTAAAAATGCAATTTCCTGAGCCCCTCCAAAGATTCTAATTCCGTAGGGCTAGGTGACGCCCAGGAACCCACACTTTTATAAGCACTCCAGTGATTATGATATAAATGGTCTGTATTACGTTTTAAAAAACACCATAGTAGCCCCGCCTGGCTGCCTGCCCTTCCCATGCCCCTACAGGGCTACACAGCTGTTAGGGATGAAGTTTTATTAGGACGGAGCTTGTTAGGATGGATCGTGTGTGTGACTAAGGGTGCAGTGTGCCTGGAAAGTGGGTCAGAACTTGTTGGCTCCTGGTACAGAACCCTGGAAGTAGATCTCTGAAGGACTGGCCTTTCTTCCAGAAGCTCAGCTCACATTCTGCTTGTCTAGAGATCAGAACCCAAATTGAAGACATTTAGTCCAGAGTGATTTTCTAGGTCTTCCTGCACGTTGCTTCCTTAGTAGATAATCCTAGAAGTGAAGGCAAAGGAAGACAGAGAAAAGGAAGTGACATTTGACTTTAACAAAGGAAGATTCTTGCTTAAATTTTTTGGTGGTGGTTTTTTCCAAACAAGGGTAGGTTATTGGCTGACAATGAGTTTCCCTTCTTCTCTTAACCGACTGGTAACTTAAGCTTTTTGTTTAATGAGGGATTCCTTATGTACAGCCTCAGAGGTTAGGTAAAAGATTTCACAGCCTTGCTTGGTTTCTGTGGTGTCAGACTTCAGTCTGCGCCATGAGTGGGTAAAATCCCAAAAGTGGCATGTTGAAACCCATTTTTTTTTTCTGGAGCACATTCAGAACAAGATGGTGTAAAAGCTTAACAGGAAGAGTCACACTCTCTTTTGCCATAGGGAAAACGTTCAATAAAGTGGCACTTACAGCATTGCACTAGGTTTTTAAGAGGCAGTAAGTTAGCAATACATAATTTTGGTATCCATTTATATAATCAACAAATATTTGTGTTTCTGCTCTGTGCTAAGACCTAGGGATATAGTTGTGAATTAGAGGGTCAAGGTCCCTAACATTGTGGAGCTTTTTCTAGTCTGCAGAGAGAATAAGTAAACAAGTACATGAACAAGATACTGTCAGGTAGTGGTAAGTGCTGTGAATACAGTAACCAATTTCAAGAAACTGAGGATATAATGTATACAGTGATCCACAGAAGCCAGTTTAAAGGGTACACACAAGAAACTTCATGTTCAATGCAATAATGAAAAGATGTAGAATCAAGTTTATAATGGGGATATGTGTAACAGGCAAAGTGGGGTTACAGATAGACTTGAGTTTGGTCTCTGTCAAGCCCTTGATTACACGGAAGTCAGAACAGTCTCCACACCCTCCTACACACAGGCTATTTCATAACCAGAGGTGGAAACATGGGGATCTGCTTGGGGGTGTATGGGTTTCTAAGGCAAGTCATACAGCTAAAGAGGAACTGAACTAGTGGACTCAGTGACCGTGGGAACAGGCTGGATTTTCAGTTCTTTTGTTTTGAAAGTTAGGGTTGCGGGTGCAAGTTTCAAGAGGTAATATTTATGGGCTTTTCTCTCTCCTCCCTTTCTTTAGTGAATGGTTCTTCCCCAAAGGTCAGGTCTGTGTTAGCACAGCAGGTCTTTCTTGAACCTGCAGGACCAGACTTCTCCAATCATAGGAGTATGGCTGGTGTAAACTGAAGTTCTCACTGGTTTTCCTGCCTGCCTTCTGCCCTGGGTTTAGATGACTTTATAAAGTTACAGGATATACCGAGTTGATCTAGCTGGGTCTGAGGTGAGAGGCAGGCTCATATATCACTTTATGAAAATATTGAGCATGTGGAATATGGTTTGGGGAATATTGTGGTGGAACTTGGGAAATGTGTATTGCGTACATTTGTAGGCATCTCGGGAATCTAGAAACCTCCATTTGGAGAATAAAATTTTGTGTACTTCTCTCTCATATATCATCGTTCATAATGTTTTGGATTTTAATGTTTTTCCTTATTGGTATAGTTCATATACCATAAAATTCACCCTTTTAAAGTATACAGTTCGGTGGGTTTTTAGTATAGTCACAAAGTTGTGCAACCTTCACCACTGTCTTACTTCCAGAACATTTTCATCACCCCAAAAAGAAACTCATTGGCAGTCACTTCGCACCCCTCCCACCTCCAGTTCACCGCAACCACTAATTTACTTTCTGTCTGTAGATTGGCTTATTCCGGACATTTCATAGAAGTGAAATCATATAATACATGGTATTTTGTATCTGGCTTTTTTTTTTTTTTTTTTTTTTTTTAGCATAGCATAATGTTTTCAAAGGTAATCCATGTTGGCAGCATGTATCAGTATTTGACATTTATGTCAAATAATATTCCATTGTATAAATAAACCATATTTTGTTTATCCTTTTATCCATTGATAGGCATCAGGATTGTTTCCACTTTTTGACTATTATGGATAACATCGCTGTGAACATTCATGTGCAAGTTTTTGTGTGAATGTGTTTTCAGTTTTCTTGGATATTTTCCTAGGAGTGAAATTGCTGGGTCAGTTCGCGCTGTTTTGAGCTTCCTTGGGTTTGATCCAGTCCAGAGGCAGGAGAATGGACTAAATGACCTCAGAGTTCCTTTGAGCAGATGGAGGCAGCCCTAGCCAGTCCCCTATCTCACTCAGTCAGAGGCATGGGGACTGTTTAGTGGTGGAATCTGGATGGTGGAGTCCTAGAACAGGAGGCAGGAGGCCTGCCTGAACTCTGCCACCAGTCTTGTGTGCGGGAAGTTGCTGTCTCCCCTGGGCCTGACATGTGGGTAGGCATCAGCCCATTGAGGAAGGAGCACTGGGGCAGGAGTCAGCAAGCAGCCTGTGCTTAGTCCCAGCACTGCCACTGATTCACGGTGGCCTAGGGCAAATTATTTTGGCTTTATTGGTCTGTTTCCACATGTCTTATGTGATATTATGGTTTGGACTTGATGATTTCTAAATGCCAGGTTGAAAATTCTGTGATTTAGAATATTTGCCCTTAAGGTGATTTTTGCTAATATGTGTGTAAAATCAAATTGATTTTGTTTTTTTCCATAAACATAGTCCCTGTGGTCTTTTCAAGCTTTTGTCCTTTGTGTTGACTGATCTCTTTAGTTGCCCCACCCGTCATGTATTCTGCAGGAGCCACTATGTCCTTGGTGCTGAGGTGCCAACACCAGGCCTTGGTTCTGATGTGTTTCTCTAAGGAATCCCTTTTTTAAAAGTGCCCTTAATCCCCTCAGGAAGTACAGGGGAGGCAGAGACAGGCATTAAGTTGCCTCTTGGTTTCTCTTTTACAACGTGGACAAAAGTTCCCCTTTGATCTCGGCATTAAAGAAGCAGGTTGCAAAATGCTGGAGAACGTTGAGTTTTGATCTCTGGGCACTGGCAGGAAGGTGGGAAGGACCCAGGATGAGTAAGGCCATCTGGCCACAGACAAATTATAGGGGCTACCTACCACCCCTAATCCGTCTTTGATCCCTGAACCATTTGCTGACACTAGTGTTTCCCAAATGGGGCATGGTTGGGGACACCCAGGATTTCTCAGTTCTGTCTCATTCCTCTTCATTGTTTCCTTCTTTTCCTTCCTACCATGATTTCCCACCTTTGCATGAGCATTAAACTGACAGACCTCCCAGGGTTTGAAATTCCGAAGTTTTGTATTCAGAAGGTATGCTAAGTGCTAGTAGCAGTTCTTCAAAACTTTAGAAGGGCCTCTGAGTGTCCTTAACATCTTGGGGCCGGTTTCTACAGGACATAGTCCAGACTCTAAATTGGCAATCCATGGACCACATCTTCACATGGACTTGATTAGGGGGTGAGGTAGACTGGCACAAGACTTCAGAATTTTTGAGTTGATTGTCAGTGTTTAATGATTAGGAGCGTTCACAATTCTAGATTTTCATTTTCTCTTGAAAATTTGGGCTCAAATTTCCCATCAGAAGCATTCTCTATGCAGGGCCCAGTTTGTCATTTTCAATTCCCTTTCTTACTCCTGAGCAGCTTCATCATTTAGGTCACTTGCATGACCTGTCTAGGTAGTTGAATTTGCAACCCCAGAATGAGATGGTCTCGATATAAAGTTTTTCCTACTCTGACATTCTGATTCAGTAGTACTCCCCTGTTACCTGACTTTAAAGGAAAACTTTCTATTCATATAATACATTTCAGTTGATAAACCATATGCTTATCCATTATTTCTTCTAATTCTTACAAAAGCCCATTTACAGGTTAAAAAAAGGCATGGTCTAAGGACCTGGGCTAGATTCTGATTTTATGACTTTCTGCAAATTTGCTTCTTTAAACCCCAGTTACCCTTTTTTAAAAGTCTTTTAAAAAAAAATTGTAGTAAAATATACGTAACATAAAATTTACTATTTAAACTACTTTATGTGTACAGTTCAGTGACATTAGATACAGTCAAATTGTTGTGCAACCGTCACCACCATCCAGCTTCAGAACTTTTTCACCATCCCATTTGAATCAATTTCCTTATTTTTAAATACAGGTTGATACTCTCCTGAAAGCATTGTTGTGATAATTAAATGAAATATGAGATGAAAATCCCTAGCACAGAGAGAGCACTCTGTTACTTTTCTACTCCAAGGTGCACTCTGTTACTTTTCTTCCAGAGATGAACCATTTAAGCCTGTTGCTTGGACTGAGAGGTTTGTTGTTGTTGTTGTTTAATAAATACTCAAGGCAGACAGGGAAGGTCAATGCATTTAAGTCTTATTTTTGTACTTTTTGGCCTCAGGGTTTAGGTCTGGTTGTCTGTTGCTTGCTAAGGATAGTTATTTGTTTCACTGGATTTCCAGTCAGCTTTGGGCTTTTTTCCTACTCCCAAAGAACAGTTTTGAGTCTTTTTATGTATCTCTACTCAACAGCTACTCTGTGTCTATGGGCTCTGAAATAAAGGCTACATTTTCAGAGTCACATGTGGCTAATTTGATTCTGGTTGGGGGTTTTTTTGTTTTTGTTTTTTCCTTTTCCTTTTTCAGTTCTTTAGCACCCAGGGGCTCCTTGGTAAGTGGTCTTTAGCCGTCATTAGCCATCCTGTGAGTGTGGTTGAATTTTTAGGGAGCTTTAGCTGACTGGGTAATTGATTTCAGTTAACTGTTGGCAAACTGTGCCCTGAAGCCTGCCTCTCTCTCTCTTTCCCTCTCTCTTCCTCTCTCCCTCTCCCCCTCTCCCCTCTCTCTTCTCTCCTCTTCTCTCTTTCCCTCTTTCCCTCTGTCCTTCCCTCTCTCCCTCCGTCCTTCCCTCTCTCCCTCCGTCCTTCCCTCTCTCCCTCCCTCCTTCCCTCTCTCCCTCTCTGTGTGTGTTTTCTTGATCTGGGGAGCAATTACTGCATGTTCTTAAAATGGCGAGTCTACCTTTGAGAAGGAAAAAGAAGTCTAGCTTACTGTTGAGGAAGGTGCTGCTTTTGCAGCAGGAAAGGCATGGAATAGGAACCAGAAAGACTGCTCAGACTGGCCAAACTATATCACTAGGTGATGCTATTTATATAAGGGAAAGGAGACTGCCTTGCAGACTGCCTACAGAAAAGAAAAGGTTAACTGCTGGTCACTGAAAAATGTGAGTGACTGAAATAATTTTCAGTTCTCAAGGGAAGCTTCCTTTTTTCTTTGAAGAAGTTAATGGTTCATACCTTTCAAACTGGGCTGTTCAAATTTTGGAGGTTGAGGGGGTACTTTTTAGTCCCAGCTGTTTTTGCATGCCTGGCCCCCAAGAATAAAACAG
>NW_011889169.1:1346180-1352960 GCF_000151845.1 Pteropus vampyrus
GTCCTTCCCTCTCTCCCTCCGTCCTTCCCTCTCTCCCTCCCTCCTTCCCTCTCTCCCTCTCTGTGTGTGTTTTCTTGATCTGGGGAGCAATTACTGCACGTTCTCAAAATGGTGAGTCTACCTTTGAGAAGGAAAAAGAAGAAGTCTAGCTTACTGTTGAGGAAGGTACTGCTTTTGCAGCAGGAAAGGCATGGAATAGGAACCAGAAAGACTGCTCAGACTGGCCAAACTGTATCACTAGGTGATGCTATTTATATAAGGGAAAGGAGACTGCCTTGCAGACTGCCTACAGAAAAGAAAAGGTTAACTGCTGGTCACTGAGAAATGTGAGTGACTGAAATAATTTTCAGTTCTCAAGGGAAGCTTCCTTTTTTCTTTGAAGAAGTTAATGGTTCATACCTTTCAAACTGGGCTGTTCAAATTTTGGAGGTTGAGGGGGTACTTTTTAGTCCCAGCTGTTTTTGCATGCCTGGCCCCCAAGAATAAAACAGATAGGGAGGCAAGACCTTGATTCTTGGGTCTCTTGAGCTTTATAACTTTCCAGATCACCCATATCTTTGCCAATGGTGGGTGTTAGATTACAGCACAAAGGGCTTCACCCTGTTCACCTTGTTCGTTGACATGCTACCTTTGCCATCTTGTACACGAAAACCAAATAAAATAACATTGAATGGGCTGGTTCCTATCTCTTAGGACTCCCACTCCTTTCATGGCTTTGAATGTACAAAAGATGTTTGCCAAATACTTAATTGACTTTTCAGGCTGAACCTTACATGAGAGTTCCTGGTGGTGATCAATTAAAAATTAAAGGACTACAGCTATGCCACCCCGAACGTGCCCAATCTCATCTGATCTTGGAAGCTAAGCAGGGTCAGGTCTGGTTAGTACTTGGATGGGAGACCACCTAGGAATACCAGATGCTGTACGCGTTAAAAAAAAAAAAAAAAAAATTAAAGGAAAATACAATGGAATTTCCCAAGAAACAGGTACTTCTCCACTCCCTAACTATCTTACAGAAATATACTGTGGGTAGAACATCGTCTGTCAGGCTGTCAGGGCTGCACAGGTAATGAGGTCAAAGAATCACAAAAGGTTGAGATGGTATCCAGTACAGGGGTCTTAACAAGGGCCCATGAACTTCTCAGTCTTCGCTCCTCCAAGAGTCACACATCAGATTCTGCATTTTTGTAGCTTTTTTCCTGGGAGCAGGGTCTGCAGTTTTTATAAGATTCTCAGACGGGTTTGCAACACCCTCTCTGAGGTTAGGAATTGCTGATCCAGTCTGGTTATCCACACATATGGTGCCAGAATCCCCTCTGCATTGTTTTTACGTTATAGCTCCCATTTTCTGTATATCCTCAGGAGAACTCATGCAGCTATTTCCTTCCTCTTCTTAAGATATAAATGTATTTATTTTGAATATGGTTGACCCATGTATATGGAAAAAAGTTAGCATAAAAAAGCTATAAATAAAAAGAAAGTCACATCAGAAATAATCTGATTTTTAAAAAATATTTCTCCAGAATATTTTTATACACATAAAAATGTCTATTTAAAATTTATTACAAAAAATTTCTAAAATACACAAAAGTAGAAGAAATAATATAATGAACGCCAACAACCCATCACCCAGTTTCAACAATTACCATTACACTGCCAAACTTGTTCATCTATACCTCCCTTAGCTGGTTTAGCTGTTGTTGTTTTTTTTCTTCAGGTTTATGAAGATATTATTTAACACCATAAAATTACCCATTTTAAGTGTACGGTGCAATGATTTTTAGTAAATGTGTAGACTTGTGCAGCTATCATCACAATGACATTAGGTTTTAGAACATTTCTGTCATCCTAACAAGTTCCCTTGCAGTCGAGGGGTTGACACTTGGAATCAATCCCTGCTCCCACAACCAGCCAAATACTGATCTGCTTTCTGTCTCTATAGATTTTCCTTTTTTGGACATTTCACGTAGGTGGAATCATACAACGTGTAGACTTTTGCATCTGGCTTTTACTTAGCGTAGTTTCAAGGGTCTTCTGTTTTTATAACATGAATTGGTAGTTCACTATTTATTGCTTAATAGTGTTCTAGTCTGTGGCTACACTACATTTTGGGTGTTTGGATTGTTTCCAGTTTTGAACTATAGTGATTAAAGCTGTTAGGAATATTCACGTACAAGGCTTTGTGTGGACATATATTTCCTTTCCTCTTGGGTAAATGCCTAGGATTGGAATTGCTGGATCGTATGGTTAAGTTCGTGTTTAACTTTTTAATGATACTGCCAGACTTTCCAAAGTGGCTGTACCATTTTACATTCCCACCAAGATATAAGGGTTTCGGTTTTTCCACATCTTCATCCACACTTGTTATTGTCTGTGTTTTTGAGGTTAGCCATTTTAGTAGGTGTGTGGTGATATCTCATTGTGGTTTTGGTTCGCATTTCCCTTATGACAAATGATACTGTACATCTTCTCGTGTGTTTATTACTCATTTATATATCTTCTTGGGTGAAATATCTATACAAATCCTTTGCTCATTTTTTAATTGAATTGTTTGTCTTCTTGTTATTAAGTTATATATTCTGGATACAAGTCCCCTATCAGATATGTGATTTGCAAAGATTTTCCTCCCAGTCAGTAGCCCATCTTTCATTTCTTTAATGATATCTTTTGAACATAAAGTTTAAAATTTTGATGAAATCCAGTTTATCAATTTTTAAAATGTAGATCTGCTTTTGATGTTATATCGAAGATAGCTTTACTTAACCCAAGGTCACAAAGATTTTCTCCTAGCTTTTCTTCCAGAAGTATTATAGTTTTAGCTGTTCTATTTAGGTCGATGATCCATTTTGAGCTAATTTTTGCAAATGTTTTGAGCATCTTTTTGCATATGGCTACCAGTTGTCCAAGCACCATTTGTTGAAAAGGCTGTCTTTTCTCTATTGAATTGCCTTAGCAACTTTGTCGAAAGTTGATTTAGTGTAAATGTAAAAATTTATGTATGGACTTTTAACTCTGTTCCATTGATATTTATGCTTATCCTTACCACACTGTCTTGATTACTATAGCTTTATAATAAGCTTGGAAATTGGAAAGTGTAAATTCTTTTTTTTTTTTTTAAGTTGTTTTGGATGTTTTGGGTCCTTTGTATTTATATACAAATTTTAAGGTCAACTTGTCATTTTCTCCAAAAAAGCCTGCTGAGATTTCAGTAGGGATTCCATTGAAACTGTAGATCAGTTTGGGGAGAGTTGCCATCTTAACAGTACCGAGTCTTCCCATCCATGAACATGGAATGTCTCTCCAGTTTAAATCTTTCATTTCTCTTAGCAATGTTTTTGTTATGTTAAGTATACAAGTCCTTTTAAATTTTTTATTCCTAAATATTCTTTTTGAAGCTGTTATAAGGGGAACTATTTGCTTAATTTTACTCTTGGATCGTTTGTTGCTAATATATGGAAATACAATTAATTTTTACATATTGCTTTCGTAGTCTATGACTTTGTTCAACTTGAGTAGTCTAGTAGTTGTTTTATGGGTTCTTTAGGATTGTCTAGATATAACATACGTGATCTGCAAATAAAAGCACTTTTACTTCTTTTTAATCTGGATGCCTTTAATCAGTTAACTATTTGCTTTAGTGTAGCTGTCCCCAACCTTTTTGGCACCAGGGACTGGTGTTCATATGAGAATCTAGTGCCTGATGATCTGAGGTGGAGCTGAGGCGGCGATACTAACACTGAGGAATGGCTGCAAATACAGATAAAGCTTGGCTGACTGCCCATCGCTCACCTCCTGCTATGCGGCCTGGTTCCTAACAGGCCATGGACTGGTAACAGCCCACGGCCCGGGGGTTGAGGACCCCTGCTTTAGTGCACATTCGTTGCATTTATATACAGTGTTGAATGGAAATGGCAAGAGTGGACATCCTTGCCTTGTTCCTCATCTTAGGAAGAAGCATTCAGTCTTTCACCATTGAGTATGATGCTGGCTGTGGGTTTTTTATAGCTGCCCTTTATCTAATAGAGGAACTTCCTTTCTGTTCCTATTTTGTTGAGAGTTTTTATCATGAATATGTGTTGGACTTTGTGAAGTGCTTTTCCTGCATCTGTTGTGATAATTGTGTGGGGTTTTGTCCTTTATATTTATATGGTATATTTCATTAACTGATTTTCAGATATTAAGCCTACCTTGCATTCCTGGGATAAACTCCACTTGGTCATGATGTATAAACCTTTTTATATGTTGCTGGATTTGATTTTCTAATATATTGTTAAGGAGGTTTTAATCTTTGTTTATGAGGAATATTTTATCTAGTATTCTTGCGATGTCTTTTTCTGGCTTTGGTACATGCTTTAAATTTTTTAGTTAGGCAGATGAGATTATGCTCTACATACACTGCTGTGCATCTTATTTTTTTTTGCTACTTAATAACTTATATTGGCAATCTTTCAGTAATAGTTCTATCTCCCTTTTAAGTATATATTATTGCCTTTCCCAAAGACTTTACCAATTTACCTATATCTAGTGTTTTCAGATTTTTTAAAGCTTCGTGACTCTGATAGCTAAAAAATGAGATGTCATTATTTTGATGTTCATTTTTTTAATTATGAATGATGTTGAGCATCTTTTTATGTTTTACCATTTGAATTTTTTTTAACTGCCCATTTATATTCTTTTGGGTTATTTATCCTTCATTGGTTTGAGATCTCATGGTATATTGAAGCAATTAGTTCTTTGTCAGGTGTGTGGTAAATATCTTTACCAAAATTATCTTTTTCTTTTTTGATTTTCTTTTTGCTGTTTTTGTTTTTGTTTTTCATTTTCTTTCTATATATCTTATTTCTTTATGGTTTCTGGATTTTGTATCATCTTTGGAAAACTTTCCATGTCAAGATTGTTTAAAAGTATATCTATATAGTCTTTCAATACTACTACTATTTCAGTTTGTACATTTAAGTATTGTCTGTCTTCTCCAGTATCAAAAGTTTGGATACCTCTATGCTGTATTTTAGTATTTAGTAGAACTAGTCTGCCTTCATTTTTCTTTTCAAAATAATCTGGAAGTAAAGGATAAATACCAAACTGACTACAGTGGTTTGTTTATTAGTAGAAAAGCATTGAATTTAGGAAGGAACAAAATAGACAAAGAATCAAAGAGGACAAGAATTAGACAGGGAGGATAAAGAGAAAGAAAAAAAAATCTATGGCAGTACAGTTCTTTGGACACCTCTAATTATGACCTCAAATTGTCCCATTGTCAAAAAAAAAAAATTTGTCCCATTGTCCTGTGGCTCCCACTGGTGACAAACCTCTGAGCACTCTACTGTGCCAGGTTTGGTACAGCTGGACTTTCTTCACTCTGCAGATAACTTGCTGTGTGACCATGGGTATGTCACTTCCCCTCTCTGGACTCCTGGATTACATCACCCCTGAAGTTCTTCAAAAAAGGTCTTTATCAAACCCAACTCTGCATGGAATTTTACCTTGTTATGTTCTACCTTTAGGATGCTTGGGTTGATAGAATGTCACATATTGTCAAAGGAATCGTGAATTTCTTGAGTTTCAAGGGAGATCATAAGGCTACTTACTGGTTCACCTTCCTCACTGAGGTAGGGATATCATCTTTCCTCACTGAGGTAGGGATATCATCTATGACCCTTCCATGGTCATCTGCTTCTCTCTGATTCACTCATAGTGATAGCTTTTTCCTTGGCTGAATAGCTCTTTTATTGGAAGTTTCCTTACATCTCCTACATCTCCCTCCTTGCAGTGTACTCACTGGTCCTGCTTTCCATTACAACCCAGAACAAGGCCACTCTGCCTTATCAAGCACCTGCTATGTGCCAAGTGCTTTATGTACTTTATTTAATCTTTACCACCATCAGTACTCCACCACACTGTTACAAGTTTAGTATTATATTCCTATTTTACAAATAAACCCAAGACTAAAAGAGTTAAAATTTTTTTGTTTGCCCAAAGTCATGCAGCTAGGAAGTAGTGGGTCTGGGGTTTGATTTCATGTCGGTATGGTCTCCCAAAGCCTTGCTTTTTCCACTATACCAGTGGTTCTCAAAGTATGATCCCAGACCAGAACAGCAGTATTAGTATCTCCTGGGAACCGGCTAGAAATGCAGATGCTCAGGCCCTGCTGGTGATTTCCTTGCCTGTTCAAATTTCAGAACCACTGCCTACCATTCTGCTTTCCCACCTGGCCGCTGCTTCTCATCACATCTGACCAAGAATTTATAGGTGACTTATCCTTACAAGATATCAGATACAGGACTGGACGTTACTCTGTCTCTGCATACTCCCCTCTCCCAAACACACACCCTCACAGTAGCCAGCGTAATCTTTAAAACTGCCGGTATGATTTATTCCTTTCCTACTTAAAGTTCTTTAGTATCTCCACACTGCACTAAGAACAAATCCCAGATTCCTCAAAGTGCTTTTGTAGGATGTGTCCCTCACCTGTTTTCCAGCTTCCTTTCTACACAGATCTATCTATTCATGCTTGCTACTCAAAGGATGATCCGTGAACTAGAAATGTTATCATCACCTGGGAGCTTGTTAGAAATGCAGAATCTCAGGCCCCACCCTAGACTTGCTGAATCAGAATCTGCATTTTAACAAGGTCTCTAGGTGATCTGTATGCACATTTAAGTTTGAGAAGCACCAGCCAGCACTTCACCTGCCAAAAACTCTTAAGGTTGTCCCCAGGCCTTTGTGCCTATGTTTTACTTTTTCTGGAACACTTCTCCCTTCCCTCTTCTTTCCCTTCAG
>NW_011889169.1:1353010-1365667 GCF_000151845.1 Pteropus vampyrus
CCACCACACTGTTACAAGTTTAGTATTATATTCCTATTTTACAAATAAACCCAAGACTAAAAGAGTTAAAATTTTTTTGTTTGCCCAAAGTCATGCAGCTAGGAAGTAGTGGGTCTGGGGTTTGATTTCATGTCGGTATGGTCTCCCAAAGCCTTGCTTTTTCCACTATACCAGTGGTTCTCAAAGTATGATCCCAGACAAGAACAGCAGTATTAGTATCTCCTGGGAACCGGCTAGAAATGCAGATGCTCAGGCCCTGCTGGTGATTTCCTTGCCTGTTCAAATTTCAGAACCACTGCCTACCATTCTGCTTTCCCACCTGGCCGCTGCTTCTCATCACATCTGACCAAGAATTTATAGGTGACTTATCCTTACAAGATATCAGATACAGGACTGGACGTTACTCTGTCTCTGCATACTCCCCTCTCCCAAACACACACCCTCACAGTAGCCAGCGTAATCTTTAAAACTGCCGGTATGATTTATTCCTTTCCTACTTAAAGTTCTTTAGTATCTCCACACTGCACTAAGAACAAATCCCAGATTCCTCAAAGTGCTTTTGTAGGATGTGTCCCTCACCTGTTTTCCAGCTTCCTTTCTACACAGATCTATTCGTGCTTGCTACTCAAAGGATGATCCGTGAACTAGAAATGTTATCATCACCTGGGAGCTTGTTAGAAATGCAGAATCTCAGGCCCCACCCTAGACTTGCTGAATCAGAATCTGCATTTTAACAAGGTCTCTAGGTGATCTGTATGCACATTTAAGTTTGAGAAGCACCAGCCAGCACTTCACCTGCCAAAAACTCTTAAGGTTGTCCCCAGGCCTTTGTGCCTATGTTTTACTTTTTCTGGAACACTTCTCCCTTCCCTCTTCTTTCCCTTCAGGCCTCCAAGTAGACTTGAGTTCTTAGATCTGCACTCCTCCCCACCAAGACTTAGTATGTTGCTGGTCCTGTGTGCTCCCCAGTACACTGTTCTTAGCCTCTTAATCCTCCATAGCATCTGGAACCTAGTGTTATGATTGGCTAATGACCTGTCTCTACTCCACAACTGGCAGAAAACTCCTAGAGGGCATGCATTCTGTGAGGCTGGCACAGTGCCTGACACGTGGTAGGGGCTCAGTAAATAGTGAACTAATTTCTGTACTGGTTAGAACATGGACTTTAGTATCATATTCCTGGGTTCATATCTCAACTCAGCCAATGTTATGTCACCCCTCTGAGCCTCAATTTCCTGATCTGTGAAATGAGAATAAGAGTCTACCTCACAGGAATGTTATGAAAATTAATTGGGTTATTGCGTGAAAAGAACCTAGAACTATGCCTGGCACATAATCAGCATTCAGTAAATGTTAGTTGCAGGCATTATCAGTATCATCACTGCATGCTCATCATCTTTTAATGCAAAACACCTGCCTAAAAAGAACATACCTATTTCTCTACATTCTGACCTTGGGCAAGTTATTTCTGGGTCTCGGGTTAACTGGCAATCATCTGTGGAATGATGACAAAAATCCCCAGGTAGTTGAAGTTGTGAGGATGGTGCAAATCAGTGTTTGTAAAGTGCTTAGCTCTACAAAGCAAAGATTTGGTAGATGGAAAGGAGGGACTGTGTCTGCCACAGGGCTTTGTAAGTGCTCAGTGACTCTGTGCTTTGTTACTTTTTAGTATTGTTTTCCACCAGGGTATTATTCAGGGTATTGTGTCTTTTTTGTTGGTTTGTGTGTATGTGTGTGTACTTGCTCTATTGGTGTGAGACTTTGGAACAAAAGTGTATTGACATCTTTGAGGATTTGCTTTCATTCCTCTGCAACCTGAGCTCTCAGGAAGCCCTCCAATTCCCCAGGGCAGTGTCTCTGCTAAGATTGGAGGATTCTGTTTCAAAAGAAGGCAGAACTGGAGTGACTTCTTAGATTTAATTGGCTTAGATTTTATTGGATAACCCAGGAGATTGTAATCCTCTGCCATGGCTTCAAATCACATATCAGATAAGGTAAAAAGGGCTGGTATCTGACTTCCTAGCTGGGGAAAGTAAGAACACATATATTTTTGATGAGCAAGAAATAATAATGTTAACTGTGGGCTTTTCATATATGGCCTTTATTGTGCTAAAGTAAGTTCCTTTTATGTGTATTTTGCTGAGAATTTTAATCGTGAATGGATGTTGAACTTTGTCAAATGCTTTTCCTGTGTCCATTGAAATGATCATATGGGTTTTTTTTCTCATTTTGTTAATGTGGTGTGTCACATTGATTTGCATATGTTGAACTACCTTGCATCCCAGGGATAAAGCCCACTTAATCTTGGTGTCTGATCCTTTTAATGTGTTTTTAAATTTGGTTTGCTAGTATTTTATCAAAGATTTTTGCATGTGTTCATCAAGGATATTGGCCTGTTGTTTTCTTTTCTTGTGATGTCTTTGTCTGTTTTTGGTATCAGGGTGATGCTGGCCTCAAATGAGTTTGCATGTGTTCCCTCTTCTATTTTTTGGAAGACTGTAAAGATTGATATTAATTCTTTTTTGAACCTTTTGTGGAATGTGCCTGTGAAGCCATGCATCTGGACTTTTCTTTGTTGGGAGGTTTTTGATTACTGACTCAATTTCTTTATCTTTTATTGGTCTGTTTAGACTTTCTATTCCTTCTTGGTAGAAAGAAGGAATAATTTGGTAGATTGTATGTTAACAATTTGGTAGATTGTATGTTTCTAGGAATTTATCCATTTCTTCTGGGTTATCTAGTTTGTTGACATATAATTATCCATTATAGTGCCTTATCCGTATTTCTAAGGCATCTGTTGTAATGTCTCCTCTTTCATTTCTGATTTTATTTATTTTAGTCTTCTCTTTTTTCCTTAGTGTTGCTTAGTGTTTGTTGAGTTTATCTTTTCAAGAAACCAACTCTTAGTTCTGTTGATTTTTTTCCTACATTTTAAATTCTATTTATTTCTGCTCTAATCTTTTTTATTTCCTTCCTTCTGCTAATTTGGGGCTTAGTTTGTTCTTTCTCTAGTTCCTTGAGGTGTAAAGTTCGATTGTTTGCTTTGAGATTTTTTTTTTTAATATAGGCCTTTATCATTATAAACTTCCCTCTTAGTACTGCTTTTATTGCATTCCATAAGTTTTGGTGTGTTGTATTTTCATTTTCTTTTGTCTTAGGTACTTTCTAAATTTTCATTTGATTTCCACTTTGACCCAATGGTTGTTCAAGAGTGTGGAGTTTAGTTTACACATATCTGTGGATTTTTCCATTTTTTGCTGTTCCTGATTTCTAGTTTTATTCCATTGTGGTCAGGAAAAATGGAATGATTTCAATCTTCTTAAAATTAAGATTTGTTTTGTGACCTAACATGTGATCTATTCTGGAAAGAGTTCCATGTGCACTTGAGAACATGTATTCTTCTGCTGTTGAGTAGAAGGTTCTGTATATGTCTGTTAGTTCCCTTTAGTTTGTGGTGTTGATCTAGTCAGCTGTTTATTGATTTTCTGTGTGGATGTTCTATCCATTATTATAAGTGGGATATTGAAGTCCCCTACTATTGTATTGCTTTCAAGTTCTCCCTTCAGGTCTGTTAATATTTGCTTTATATATTTAGGTGCTCTGATGTTAGGTGCATTTATATCTTTAACTGTTATATCTTCCTAGTTAATTGACCCTTTTGTCATTATATATAATACCTTTGTCTCTAGACACAGGTTTTGACTGAAAGGCTTATCTGATATAAGTAAGCCATCTCTGCTTTCTTTTGGTTACCATTTACACGGAATATCTTTTTCTATACCTTCACTTTCAATCTATATGTGTCTTTAAATCTAAAATGACTCTCATAGACGGCATATCTCTGGATCTTGTTTTTCGTTTTGTTGTTTTTTTATCCATTCAGCTCTGTGCCTTTTGATTGGGAATTTAATCCATTTACCCCACACACACACACACACCACCACCCCACCCCCCCGCCGCCCCCTGGTTATTCTATTATGCATCAGCTTTGAGAACCATAGATAGAGTGTTGGCACAATAGATAGTCTCAAAGATTCTTAAACTCGGCTCTTGGACAGGTAGAAAGATGGGAGGTGTCAAGAACTCCTTAAATTTGAGGATTTAAAAAAATCAGATTCTTGAGGGGATACAGCAAAGATTAAGAACTATCGTATTCAACCTTTATGTGAGTGGATAATTCCATATTTTTATAGGTCAGAAGTTGGTTGGTGCTTATTAATTTGTTCGATAAAAATTTATTGAGTACTCCCATCAACAAAGCTAGCCAAGTGATTAGTGCAACTAGAGAAATGGTAAATACGTAAATGACCATAATTCAACAAAAAAAGTGCACTTTGGGGGGCTTTTGATACAGTGTCAAATTGCCCTCAGAAGTATTCCCATTTATAATTTCTCCAGCTATATGAGAATATCAACACAATGACATTTTAATATCTAAAACTGACAGTGTCATCTTGGTGCAGTCATTAATTCTAAGCTGAACTTCTAAATTGCTTTCGGTTGCCACTTTATATTATTCAGAGATTCCAGCATATTATATAACTGTCATTTACCAGTTTTCATCTGTCGATCTTTTCTCTAAAATAAGTTGATTCGAGGTTTGCCAATAGTATCTTTGTGTGCGAATTGTCTGTTTTCTGCATCTTTTTTCAAAATTTTGGAGTTGGGTTTTTATTTTTATACAACTTTTGGATGACAGTTTAGGCCCGTACCCCAGGATCTGTCTTCCTTGCATTTTAGTTAACTGGAATTCAAGTACAAAGAGGAATTAGGAGAAAAAAGAGGACAGGGTTTATTTCCCTCACACAAAACACTCTCATTCTAAGGACTGACCAGTGAGGCCTAGCAGAGGGTTCCAAATCTTCCAGTGACTGGTCAGATGGAGGAAATCCTCTGATAGAAAATCAGATGCTGTGACCAGCCTACAGTTGGAAGGCTTTCTATCACAGAAAGAAAGGAGAAAATTCTGTTGTTATATTCAAGGCAAACCCATGCTACTAAATCCTTCCCTTTGTGCATGCGCAGAATGTTTCTAGAGAGATTTTCAAGGAACTGGTGATAGCAGTTGTCCATAGGGAGCTGAAGTGGGAGGAATATTCATGCTGTATACATTTGTACTGTTTGAATTATATACCATATATGTTTTATTTTTTCAAAACTTTTTAAAGCTAGTTATTTTTTAAAAGCTTTCTCACCCATGGTTATGTCAAATGTTAATATTAGAAGAAACTGGGTAAAGAGTATATGGGTGAAGAGTAATATCTTCGCAACTCTTCTATAAATCTAAATTTATTTAAAAACAAAATTTAAAAACAAGAATGGGGTGGGAGGGAATACTGTCTTCCTATACGGAATCCTGTCCCATTAGGCAATCTACCCTCTAGTCATGTCATTTCTTTTAAAGAGTTTCCTCCTCTTTAATTCTGCTGACCTCCTAATTAACAAATACAATACAACTCTCTTAGCTATTTTTGTTTTTATTAATATCAATTATTTCATATTTTATAATGAACATTAGCTGGCAGATACCTATCAATGTTCACAACAAATGAGGGGGAAAAACATTCTGTGAATATATTGCTTTTAAGACTTCAACCAAGCTGTGGACTAGATGCCCACCTGTGGGTCAGTGAGCTGGCAGGGAGGGAAGGAGTCACTTAAAAGTATACCTTGCCAGGACTTTAAACTTTTAAAGCCATTTTTTTCTCAACTTGTGCTCCTGGTAAAAATGCAGATGAGTTTACTTGTTTGGCAAGTGCCCTGAATGATCTTGATTCCCTATAAAATCGAGTCTCAGGAAGAATCATCTGAGAGACAGAGAGAGAGAGACTTGAAGGATGAAGGGACTGCAGAGGCAAGGTGACCAGGAGGCTGTCGCCAGTGTTTAGGTGGGAGAAAACGAGGGTCTGAAATGCTGCAGTAGAGAAGGGAATGGAGACAGAAGGCAGATGCAGAAGTGAGATTGAGTTGGTGATCCAGGTGTGTGGGTGACAGAAGTTCCAGGCAGAATCAGGAGACTCTTCTAAGTCTCTTTGAGGGGGCAAATTATGATATTAATGAAGGGAAAGCTATGCTTTGATGGGGTGAATTTCTTGAGGCCAATAATTGATTTTGCTTGCCTTTGATTCACAGGTGACTGTCCTGCATACAAATTATTTACTGAGTGCCTACTCAGTGCCAGGCACTGGGGACACAGTCCCTGCTCCCACAGAGATTACATTCAAGTAGAGGGGGACAGATTATACATACACAAATAAATACATATTGTACATGTCAAGTAGATAAGTCCATGAAGAAAAATGAAGTAGATTAAGGGGATGGAGAAATGGATAATGGAAGCCTTGAAATGCTATTTTAGGTAGGGTAGTCAATAAAAGCTGCTTTGAGGAAGTAACATTTGAGAGACTCGAATGAAATAAGGAATAAAATGAGCCGGACAGGTATCTGTGGGTAGGGCAGTCTAGCAGAGGGAACATTAAAGGTGATGGCCCTGAGGGATAGAGAAGGGCTTGCTGTCAAGAGACAACAAGAAGGCCAGTGTAGCTGGAGCTGAGTGAGGAGAGTGGGAGGTGATGAGGTCGGTATAATTTTGAAGAAGGCTTATAGGAAAATATGTTGGTAACAGGAGCATCCTGACAAAGCAAGCTTGTTGCTATATAGAGAAATGGGAGTTAATAGAACACTATGGAACTTTATTTCCTACTAGCTCTACAGGAGAGGGCTAAATGTGAAATGGTTAAAAGAACATTGATCCAGAAGTGGGGACATGTGGCTCCTGTATTAGTCTTCCCTTTTGCCCCATGTTAATTGCTTCACTTATTTTATTACTCTTTTCTGGAAGTGCAGAATCGGTTCCTTGTAGCACTCTTGGGGGCATTTTGGAGGCAACGCTCAGAAAGGCCTCAGGCTTCTCGGAGCAGGGTGGAGACGCTGGGTCAGTTAAATCAGACACAAAGATGCTATGATTTGGTCTGCCCCAGAGGGATGTTCACTTCTTTCCCTCATTCTAACCTCAACCTCTCTTCTTCCAAGCAGGATTGGTTGTTATGGTCCCTGCTGCTTCTCTTCCTCATGTGTGAAACAAGAGCCTTCTATGTCCCTGGGGTGGCGCCAATCAACTTCCACCAGAACGACCCTGTTGAAATCAAGGTCAGTGCATTTCTGGACTGTTAGAGCCTCTGCGCTGGGCATTCCGGCTGGAGGACTGTGGTGAGCTGGTCACATCCCTCCTGTGGTTGCAGAGAACAAAGACCAGTGCCAGTTACCCTGGGAAAAATAGAGTTCACTGAGTGCTGCGTGGGCTGGAGGTAGAGTGCCCTCAGGAGCCTGCGGTCCCCGGAACTCTGCCTCTTCATCTCTCTCTCTCCCCTTGTCTCTCTCCATGCCTTTGGCTCTCTGCATCTCTGTCTGTGTGAGTGTGTTCTTTCTCTGTGTCCCTCTCTTCTTTCTCTTTGTCTCTGGCTCTGTCTCCATTTCTGTTTCTTTCTGTGTCTCTCTCTCTCACTTTCACTTTCATATATGTTTCTTTCTTTCTCTCTTTCTCCCCTTCCTCCCCCTGTACCCTCCCTCTCATACCTCCATGTCTTTTCATGTCTCTGTCTCTCTCACCCTGCCTCCTCTATGACATCTCTGCCTCCCTCTTTTATCTACTCCATCCTCCTCTCTTATCAGCTTTCTCTGCATAACTTATATTGTCTGTACATACACAGCCTATTGTGCTTCTGTTTTTTCAATTTTAGCTTCTGCCACCAGCGAGATTCTCCAGTTCAGTATTACCAAACTATGTACTGCAAATCTGAGTGGTGTGGTATACGAGATGATTTTAAGTGGTTGACAAATATATTTTATTTTAATGGCTATTTTCTTTTAATGTATATTAGAAAATACAGCTAGTACTTCGACTTATGATTTCATGGCTGCTATTGTTGGTTTTCTGTCTTTAATACTGACATAATGTTTGCTTCATAAGTAAATGTATTTACCAAAAAAATGAGTCAGATCCAAGTAAATAGTAGAGTAAGTGGTAAGTAGATAGGGCAAGTTGGTACATGAATGATTAGGATTTGGGAAACATTGCCCTAAATCAGAAACCAGCGAGAAGACTTCCAACTGGGCCACCTCACCTTTTCAGGCTAGATGCCCACCTGTGGGTCAGTGAGCTGGCAGAAAGGGAGGGAGTCACTTAAAATACGGTTAACCAGGGGCAGTGGGCAGGCTGATAATGTCTCTAAGACAGTGGACCTTTGGTGGCATTATCAGAGCCCCAAGAAGGGCTGGGTAGTTAATAGTGAATCTTATTAGTTCTGGTGTCCTAGGTGGAGATTTAGTGCAGATTTATTGGGCAGGCTCTCAGGGCCAGCACTTGGAGAGAGTGAGGGAAGCAGGACTGGGCGGAGGGAGACATTGAGCTGTGGTATAGCTGAGGCCTGTGGGAAGCTCTGGAACTGGAATGGCTAGCCCTTCAGAGTTGTTCCAAATTGAGGCAAGAGGACCAGCTCTCTTTATCCCGCGATGGACCAGTCATTGGATACAGACTGCTGCCAGAGAAGGGGTGTAACCTCATACAGGGGCTCCCTAAAAAGACCCCTTTACTATCACCCAAATACAACCACTCAATACTTTAGTCTGTTTCTCTTAGTCTTTTTTTCTGTGTAATGTTTACAGCGTAGGATACTTGGCAATCTTATACCTCCATAGACCCCCCCAACTTCTTCACTACCACATCAGTCCCCCCTAGATAAAATAATGTATAGTTGAAAATTTTAAGTCTGTTTTTCAAATCTTTAGTGATTCTATAAAAAAGGCTGGCAATACTTATAAAGTTATGAAAATAAATTCTCCTAAAATAAATGTACATTTCTTGTTCCATTACCATGTTGATGTGAACCACATCTTTACTAGTCAGTGCAAAAACAAAGCAGTAAAATTGTATGAAAATAAAGATTTTATTTTGTCCTGAGCATCACAACATTCAAAAGGAGAAGCAGAAGACATGAAAGTCACAAAGGGCTATCCACATGATATGAAAGTCACAAAGGGCTATACATGCTGTCATGTATATGTCCCTTTGTTTGCCAAATTTTAGGTGTTAGCAAAATTTCAAATTGCTACATGTCATGCTCATTTGGAGCATCAATTATAAGCAACTTCTGATTATCCAGAGGGAGTTAACCAGTTTAGAGATTAAAAGTCTAAATAATACATTCATGAAAAAATGAAATTGGGGGTGGCTTCATAGTGTAGTGGTTAGCACTTCTACTTTACACGCAGAAGGTCCTGGGTTCGCACCCCAGGTGGAGCCACATACCATACCCCAAGGGCGCCAGGCCCCAGGTGCACCCTGCAAGCATGTGGGAGGAGACGCCTCGCCTTCGGACATCCAGTTCTTAAGAGGAAACAGCAACATCCATAGGTCAGGGGTGGAAGGGGGCGGGGAATTAAAGGTTGAAGGGGAATGAAATCGTCATAAATCAAATTCTAAAAGGGCAGAAAACTTATTTACAATAGTCTCTCTTATCTACGGGGATACATTTTAAGACCCCCCCAGTGGGTGCCTGAAACTGCGGATAGTCCCAAATGCCACATATACCATGTTTTTTTCTGTATACACATACATACACTTTACAGCTTCTCTTTTGCATATCTGAATTGCCAACATCACTACTCTTGCACTTTGGGCCATTAATAAGGATTACTTGAACACAAGCACTGCAATGCTGCTAAAGTTGATCTGCCAACTGATGGGCAGGTAGCATATACAGTGTGGATATGCTAGACAAAGGGATGATTCATGACCGGGCACAATGAGTGGAACGGCGTTGAGATTTCATCACACTACTCAGAATGGCGTGCAATTTAAAACTTATGAATTGTTTACTTACGGAATTTTCAATTTAATATTTTCAGACCACAATCTGTGGGTAACTGAAACTCTGGAAAGCGAACCTACAGACAAGGGAGGACTACTGTAAATGTAGCATTACGCATGTTGCATTATTTATTGTGAGCATCTTTCTTGTAACTTTCAGGCACAGGGATTACAGTAACATTTATTGAGAGTTATTTATGTGCCAAGCATTATGCATGGCTTAGCTCAGGATGCCTCCCCTGCAGGAACACTCTGAGGCAGATACTGTATGTTTCACAGATAAGGAAACTGAGGCCCAGGAAAGTGAACCAGCTTATCCAAGGTCACATGCTGAGGAAGACAGTTCAGAACCCCATCTTAGGCACTACAGTACTCTTGCTCCCTGTGCTTCTGCACAGAGCCCCTTCCAGAGCAAAGCTTGTGGCATAGGGAGGACAGGGGTGGCTCTGGCTTCCAGTTCTGCCAAGCTGGACATATGAGAGCAGACACCTTAGGTGGGAGGAGAGAAGAGTGGGAGGGCCCATGAAGGTGGGATTTGGTCTCTTTGTAATGTGGATTCTTTTTTGATTGTCCAGAAAGAGAGAATTCGAAGAAGCACAAAATAACAGGCTGTTATAACGAACAGTAACTTTTTGGCTGTTTCGCCTCAAGCAATTCATGAAATGCTATTAGAGATCCTCAGTCTGACATCTAAAAAGCTCTGAAGTCCAAAGTTTTCTAAGCTTGTTGTAAGCAAGACCTGACCTGAACTGTCATGAGACTGTTTATCGACATTATTTGTCACACTTAGTACAAATATATTTGTATTTCCTTGCACAGTCATTGAGCATGGGGTACTGCTCCAGACACAGCCATTTTTCCTCTGTCCTGTCAGTCAGCAAACATTTAATGAGCACCTACTATATGCCTAGCTCTCTAGGCACTAGGGTTACAGAGGTGACTGACACATGTAGTCTTTGCCCTTGTGGAGCTTAAATCTTAAATTCTAGTGGGGGAATGAATTTAAAAAACAGCAGGTAAACAAAATAATTATATTTTATTAGACATGCTACAAAGAAAACTAACTATAGGTATTGTGTTGAAATAGAGAATGCTGGGGGACTCCCTTTAGATAAGATGATTAGGAAAGGACTCACAGGTTAGGGGACTTAAGCTGAGACCTAAGTGTGAGAAGGAGCCAGATCTGCATAGAGTCTGGCAGGGAGAAGCAGCAGATTCAAAGCCTGAGGTAGAAGAGAGCGCAAGGAACTGATGGCAGAAGACCACCATGGTTATGAATAAGGAATGAACCTCTTTGTTCTTAAAGGTTTTTCCTCATTTAGAGTTATTTCCTTAGGGAAGATGCACAGAAGCAAAATTATAGGGTCAAAGGATATCAGCATGTCGAAGACTCTCAGTATATATTAAATTTGATTGAGATTTTAAACTCAATCTGTGGTGTAGTCTAAAACTAATGAAAAGTGAAATAATTCATCATTGTGTGCAGCGGAGTACATAGTATTCTACAGTTGTGTCTCCTGCAGATCACGTGCCTCTTAGATAATATTACCGGATATACCAAAGATGTGTAGGTACCAGGAATGATTATTGAAACGGTCATCTTAGTATCTGGATTGAAGAACAATGGTCTCTTTTTTCCCACTAGGCTGTGAAGCTCACCAGCTCTCGAACCCAGCTACCTTATGAGTATTACTCACTGCCCTTCTGCCAACCCGGCAAAATAACCTACAAGGCAGAGAATCTGGGTAAGTTCTCTCTCACTGCTGTCAACCTGTCCCAAGGGGACCCCAGATCTTTTCATAACGATACCCTTACATAGCACTTACTATGTGCTGGACGTTGTTCTTTACATGGTTTACATACATATTAGCTTATTTAATCCTCATAACGGTCTTCAAGAGGTGGCTGCTGTTTTTATTCCTGTTTTACAGGTTAAGTGACTTGCCTCTGGTTATACTGTTAATCAGCGTCTAGGCTTGACTTGGAATGCACATAGTCAGTCCTCAGACTTGAAGCCCTTGGCTATTGCTTAGACCAGCTCTCCCTTGATTTCTAAATATCATACTGTCTCTCCTGTGGCTTCTGTAACCTGTTCTGCTTTTAACCGATTTCCCATTTGCCCCGAGAATAGTTGCCAGTAGTTCTTGCAGCTGCAACTTTTACCCTGAGATAACTCATGGATTACAGTCCTAACCTTACCACCAAAGTTTGCAACGAAATATCTTGTTTTTATTATTTTCTCATTGCTCTAGTATATCAATAGTTTTTGGAAACAAATGATGTTCTATTTATAGCATTCTATTTTTAGTAGTGATGTTCCATTTACAAAATATAATAATTCTTGATTGCTGAAAATATCAAATCCTAGAAAATGTAGCATTCCTACACATGATGTTAATATTGTACTCAAACAGCTGTTAGCCAAAGATTCATTTGATGAATCTGATTTATATATACATTTCTGTTATATTAGGATTAGAGACAAGTTCTGTTTAGAAATAACTCTAAGAACAGTTTTTATATTTTCACATTGAAAACCAGTCAGATTTGCTTCAGCCACAAAGAGCATATTTATGTCAAATTAAATTAATGCTGGCAGCGAGGTGCACTTTTTTTTCTAAACGGGAAATGGGTTAAGAGAGCTAGTGATCACCTCTGGCCTTACATCACCATAGTTCTTGCTAAGTTGTGCAAGACTCACCTCAAATAATGTGTGAAGTACCTAGGGCAGCGTCTGGCACAAGTGTTCCATAAATAGCAGCCATCTTATTCTAATTCAAATAATTCTC
>NW_011889169.1:1366282-1368900 GCF_000151845.1 Pteropus vampyrus
TTAGCGTCCTGCTGAGTGGAGCAGAAGCATCCATGGTTGAATGCCTGTTAAATTGTAAACCTTGTCCTCTACATTATCATCATCATCACCGTTGATACTTAACAGAGCTCTTCCTATGAGCTGGGCACTCTTCGAAGCACTTCTATGCTTTAACTTAGTTAATTCTGACAACAACTCTTTGATGTAGCTACTCTTACTATTGAGACACAAGGAAATGAAGTCACTTTCCCTACGTCACTAATCTAGTTAGTGACAGAACCCAGGAACTCTGGACCTAGAGTCCATACCTTTAAGCACTTCACTCTGCACATTATCTTAGTTGATTCTTATAGTAACTCTGCACACCCTATTTCATAGGAGAGGGAGCAGCAGCTTCAAGGTTCCGAAAGACTTGCTCAGGATCACGTGGCCAAGAGGTGAAGAAATTAAGATACTACCCCAAGTTTTTAAACTCTAAAGCCAGATTCTATCTGTTGTCCCAGGCTCCTTTCTCTAGAAAGGCGCAGTTGGGCTGCCTGCGAGCTGTGCTCGTGATTATCACACTGATGGAGATTCATTCATCTCATGGCATGTGTGTTGGAGCGTCTGTGGTGGATGTACTGGAGTACAACATCAGACTGTCTTAGAGGGTCCACATTCATAGCTTGCTCATTTAGCCTGGCTGGCTACCTGCTGCCAGCTTTAAAAAGTTAAAAAGAATACTTCTGTATTGGAAGTGAGCCATTCCAGACCAGTATGTCCTCTTTCTTGGTTTAAATTTAATTTTTAAATATCAGAAGTGATACCTGCCTTACTTGGACTGCAGCCCTATTCCTCTCTCTGTGTTCTTCCTCTCCTCGAGTGAGCTTGTCAAACTGTAAAGAAGTGGACAGGAGGGCATGGTATGGAGGAAAGAGCCCAGCGTTTTAGCAATATCACAATCCCCTCTTGTGACCGTGAACAAGTCACTGTCCCTGTCAGGTTCTCAGCATTGTTAACCGTAAATGGCAACGGATGACCTGAATCATTTCAGCAGTGGACCATGCAGATGTCTTATTAGTGTCCTTGTTCTCCACTGGCCAGTTCTTCCCTGAGTTTTACAGACTCACCTGCATTACTAGTTTTCTAAAATGGGAAAAGGGGAAAAAGCCTTCATCCAGGCCCCTCTTTGTTCTCTCCCTCTCCTAGTTGGCCTTATCCACACTTGCCAGGATTTCTACGTTGCGTAGCTGAGTGGTACCCCTGCAATGGTGCAGCTTGTGATCCTGCTGCTTACCGTCTACATACCAACAACTCACAGCTTCAGTCGATAGCCCTGACCTCTCTGCTGAGCCTTATATCTGGATATCTGTCTACTTGACATATCAAGTCAAACTTGACAAACTGAAACAATGCTTTCAGTCTAAATTTGCTGTTCTTCCTGTTTTCCTACTTAGAACCTGGTTGTAGAACCTTTCTCTTTCCAATATACCCCAATTCTCACTCATCCCTTTTATCGGTACCAGCTCCTCTAGATTTCACTTCCTCAGTAACTCCGAATCCATGTACTTGTTTCCACGCTCATCACAACCTCTCATCCAGCAACCCATCATTGCCCACTTGCGTGACTGACTGCCATCATCCCCAGCCAGTTCCTTGCATCTTTTATGTTTGCTTCACAAAACATCCAAAGTGATCTTTCTATAACCAGAATCAGATAGTGTCTTTCTCCATCCCTATTAGAAACCCTTCATTGGCTTTTGTTGCTCTCTGGATAAAGTTCAAACTTCCAGTGTAGAACACAGGCCCCCTGAGATGCATCTCTAGCCCATCTCTCTAGCTCACCTCAAGCTACTCTCTCCCTTGCTCTCTGCATTACAGCCACACAGGCCTCTCAATTTTACTATGCTTCCCCCACTCTCAAGGGGTGTTTGCACATACTGTTCCTTCTGTCTAGAATATTCTTCCCCTATCTTTTTACCTAGTTAACGCTTCTCTTTACTTACAGCTCATTTCAAGCATCACTTCCTCAGAGAAGCTTTCCTAGATCCACTCCCCCGTGTCTAGAGCAAGTTCCTTTTGTTATCCGATATACTCTCATTATCCTGATTATTTAATCTAAGTCTGTCTTCCCATTAGACCATAAGCTCCATTAGACCATAAGCTCCAAGTATGTCTGTTCAATATTATATCTTTAAGATGCCCAGCACATAGCCAGTACCCAGTATGTGTTTGGGAATGAATGAATGAGAGAATAAAGACTAGGCAGAGTGCCATATCAAATAGGTCCACACAAGTAGGCAAATGTTAGACCAGGTATGTGTGCAGACATTTGTCTTACCTGTTGGCTTTCGTCAGTCTCCTTCAGCTTGCCCCAGTTTCATATCATCACAGTAGAGTTGTTAGAATGGCTCAGAACAAAAGCACCATTGGGTTTAGTTGATAGTTCCTAACTGCTTGATGCCTGTTAGCATGACATCTGGCAGCAGATTACTCTGAGGTAGACTTGCAAGGGACATGCCAGTTTATTAAGTAAAAAGATGCTTTTGCTAAAAATCTCAGGTGCTAGATTTTACCCCATTTCCCTCCCTGCTTGAATCAGGATCTGAAGACACAGAGATAAATAGGAAACACTGTCTACCCTTAAAGAGCTCATAGTT
>NW_011889169.1:1369514-1389426 GCF_000151845.1 Pteropus vampyrus
GAACAGGTCGAGTAGAGCATGGAGTGCCAGGCTACAGAACTGCTGAGGGCGCTCTCAGCCTTGGTTCTCTGTGGCTCTGCTGACTCCAGCAACCGCAGGGCTGAAACTCTGAGCTCCATCTGTCTCTCTTACGGCAGGAGAGGTGCTGAGAGGGGACCGGATTGTCAACACCCCTTTCCAGGTTCTCATGAACAGCGAAAAGAAGTGTGAGGTTCTGTGCAGCCAGTCCAACAAGCCAGTGACCCTGACCGTGGAACAGAGCCGGCTTGTGGCCGAGCGGATCACGGAGGACTACTACGTCCACCTGTAAGTCGTCCTCTGCTCCCTGCCGGCCTTGAGTTCACGTGGGGAGGGCACTGATGGGAGAAGCGGTCCAGAGGGACTGAGCGGGGCCTTGGGTTTCCAGCATTGCCGACAACCTGCCTGTGGCCACCCGGCTGGAGCTCTACTCCAACCGTGACGGCGATGACAAGAAGAAAGAAAAAGATGTGCAGTTTGAACATGGCTACCGGCTTGGCTTCACGGATGTCAACAAGGTAGAGTGTCTTGGTGTGCTCAAAGGGCTGTGAGAGCCACACCCCAAAGTCATGAGCATTTGGGGCTGCAGAGAAGCGGGAAACATTTAACTCTAGGCTTATAACAGAAGAGATGAGGCTGGCTGAGGCAAATTCTTCCTCGTGCCCCTGGGCGAGGCTCTGGCAGATGCTACACAGGAGGTGCCATGGCCCCTAAAAACTCATTCCATGTTCATAACCCCCCAAAAAAATCTAAGAACAAGAACATTTTTTGAGGCACAGCCCCTGACCTCAGAGAGCTGTCATAAACAGAAAGAGAACTGACAGTGTAAGACCTTGAATCCTAAGTTCCAGTACCATGATGGTCAATGCCAGAGGAGTTAGGAGGCAGCTTATTGTGCATTCGGGTTGTCTTAGAGGAGGTGGGCCTTAAAAAATAGGTAGACTTGAGCTGAGTGGAGTTGGAGGTGGCATTCTAGTGAATGCTGTAAACAGAGCTGCAGTGTGGGGACTGTTCATGGGGCAGGGAGGTCTCAGGGAGACCAGGCGAACTAATGTGTCTGAGAAAATGGTGATAGTCAAATGATATAAAGCTTTGAATGCCAGGCTAAGGGATCTGAGCTCTTCTTTAGTGAGCCCCAGGGAACTCTAGAGTGTTTCTGAGCAAGGGAGAGCTATGAGGGCGGTGTTTTCAGAAGGTTGGGACAGCTGGGCCTGTTCTACCTAATGCCTAGAGTGGTCTCCTTGAGTAAGTTTCTGGTCGTTTCTTGGCTACGAGTTATTTTGTTCTCTCTGTTGCTCGATTTTAGATCTACCTGCACAATCACCTCTCGTTCATCCTTTACTACCATCGGGAGGACCTGGAAGAAGACCAGGAGCACACATACCGCGTCGTCCGCTTCGAGGTGATTCCCCAGAGCATCAGGCTGGAGGGTGAGTGGGGAGGTATGACCAGAGGGGCAGGGTTGGATGGGCCTGGGCTTTTACACCCAGGGTAGTTTCTCACACTTGATTCCTGAAATGGCTAATAGGCCCTGGTGTAGCATTTGGGCCCAGCCAAGGTAGGATCACTACATTCCTGTTAGAGAAGGTGGGGGGCAAAGGGAGAGCTGACATCTGTTGTATCCTAGCCTATGTGGTGATAATAGATGAGGAACCACAGACTCAGAGAGGTTGGTGACTTGGATGAGACCAAACAGCAACTTGGGGCTTGGCTGGGCCGCTCATAAGACCCAGCCAGCTTCATCTGGGTTGAAGAACAAAGGGCAGTGTACAGACAGAGCTGTCGGGCAGCTGGTTTCTGTGTTTCTCTTCCTTTGTGTGAATGATTGGCATAGACTAAAATTTGCTCAGGGGGAGCAGACTTAGTCCAGTTTCACCTCACCTGTCAGCACTTTCTTACCACAGGTGTGCTTTAATTTAGGAGGCCTGGCCTTTTGTCCACAGTAGTGGTGGGTTTCTGGGGGGTTTTCATTCGTTTGTTTTGTTTTTAAGCTATGGAACCTAGTTTTCAAAATTGTACACAGAAGTTTCATATAAGACATCCTATATTTTCACAGTGCCATTCTCCCTCTCCTGTGCCTCTCATGAGCACAGCTTTATGTTTATCGTGTGATTATTTTGACATCATCTCTGCCCCCTGGCTCTTTAAGGTTAGAGTGTCTCTTTTTCTCATCATTTTATCTCCAGCACAGTACCTGGCACTTAGGAGGTGCTTATGATATGTTTGTTGAATAAATGGATAGATACCAGGATGAGTGAATGAGTAAATGAATGAAGAAAGCATCTGAGTGAGTGAATTACTGAAGTGCCAGAACTTTGAGGACTGAGTGAATGAGTAAACATGTGGTAGACGAATCTGTGTTGTTTTGCATATCGAGTGAGATTGATTGAATGAGTAAATGAGTATTTGAATTGAGTGAAGGAAGATTAATTAATTAAATGAAGGACTCAGACCTCTCCCCCACACACCTGTCTGCAGCCCCTAAGGTCTTTTGGAAGGTAAGGACTCTGGGGAGTGCAATTTTAAAACTATTGTTACCAGCTGTTCTTTCAGCCTCCACTCAGACCCTGGATGCCACTCCTTCAAGCAGCTTCTGAGGGCACCCCCCAGAACAGCCCTTGGATAATGGCACCAGCCTCCACAGGAACAGACTAAGTCTCTGTCTCTCACAGACCTCAAAGCAGATGAGAAGAGTTCATGCACCCTGCCTGAGGGTACCAACTCCTCACCCCAAGAAATTGACCCCACCAAAGAGAATCAGCTGTACTTCACCTACTCCGTACACTGGGAGGTGAGAAGGGGCTGAAGCCCATAACAGGGGAGGAGGGTTCTGGTCTGGGCAGGACTTTTTTTTAGCGGGACAACTGACTCTTAAGTGCTTATCACCCCACCCCTTACCAGGAAAGTGACATCAAATGGGCCTCTCGCTGGGACACTTACCTGACCATGAGTGACGTGCAGATCCACTGGTTTTCTATCATTAACTCTGTCGTGGTGGTCTTCTTCCTGTCAGGTGAGAGATCTATGTGTTAGAGAGTGGAGAGGACAAGAGGGTAAGGGATAAAGGGCTGAGGCATCACATCACTCAAGGGGGACTTGTAGGGTGTTCTCAGGGCCAAGTGTGGGTCAAAAACAGATGTTGGGGCTCTGAGCTAGGTGTCAGGTATACAGAGGTAAACAATATTTGGTCTCCGCTCCGGAGAGCTCCCTAGGGGAGACGGATGCAACTCATGCACACGTTCAGTCAGCAAGACTTCGTTGTCTCATTCTGTGCGGGCACTGTGCCACATGCTGGCGATATGGCAGTGAGCAAACCCAACCCAGTCTTTACGTTTACAGAGTCTATCTGGTGGTGGGAGAGAAAAAGTAGTGGAGTGATCAGTGCTATGAAGCAGATAAACAGGGTAACCAAATACATAGCCCTCAAGAAAAGGGGAAAGCCTACTTTAGATAAGACTTCTGTAAAATGAGGAGGAGCCACCATTCAGAGACCCAGGGAAAGACTGGTCCAGCAAGGGCCACAGCCCTGCAGTGGGATGAGCCTGGCCAGAAACCTGATAGCAAAAGCGTAGTGAGCAGGGGGCAGGGTGGTGGGCAGAGGTGGAATGAAACTGATGTATTATGAGAAGTAAAGATAATGCTAGCTACTGTTTATTAAACATTTAACCCATGGCTCAGCTGCTGTGCTAATTAATAAGCACTTTATAAGCATCTCAGTCCTTGAAGTCCCATAAGCTAAGCCTGAAAATGTTAAGTTAGTTTGAGGTCATGCAATCCATTGTCTTAACCACTACACCGTGCTGCCTGAAGAGATAAATGGGGTGAAGGGGGAGCTCTGAACTGTTTGGGATGTTGAAAGGCAGAGGTGCTCAAGATGAGTCTTGAAGCGTGAGTAGGATTCAGGGCAGAGTGGGGCATTCCAAGCAAAGGGAATCGCCTGGGTAAAGGCATGGAGTTGAGAGAGGTATGGCAGCAAAGAACCAGCGGTGAATGAGAGGGGAGCCTGGCAGGACCAACCCATGAAGCAGCTGGGGTGCCATTATCCTTAGATTTAAAATCAGTGTCCTCTGGCTGCCTACACCCATCCTAGCAGCTCTTTCCTTCCAGGTAGCTAGGGTGCAGCTATGCCCAGGAGAGGACCTGAGGTGGCTGCATAGCCATTTCACTGGAGGAAGTTACACGCCAGCCATCACTCAGTGAAACACCAAGCCCAGGAGGGCATGCAGCACAGAAGACTTGGTTGGCACTGCTGATAACCCTTCCTCTCTTGTTTGTTTCAGGCATCCTGAGCATGATTATCATTCGGACCCTCCGGAAGGACATCGCCAACTATAACAAAGAGGATGACATTGTACGAGGTCTTGGCTGGGGAGGAATGGCCTTGGAGAGGGAGGACAGTCTAGCAGTAGGGCTCTAGGCCTGCCGGTCCAGGAGGGGTGTTTGTGTGTATATGTTATCATTTATAGAGTAAACCTTTAAAATATTGAAAAGGAAAAAAAAATGTTTAATGACCCAAAATGGTGGGGATAGGCTTTCTAATGTCTAAGCATAAAAGTAATGGAAGAAATCACAGAAAGAAAACTTGATGAATGTAACATTAAAAATTTAAAAACTGTTCTGCATGTCAGAAAATATAAACAAAACAAAAATGAAATGGCGAAACAATGTCTGCAACACACTTGGAAAAAGACGATATAATTTTTTGAAAAATTGGTATAAAATCTCTTAAACAGTCTAAAATCTCTAATATGATAATGAATAAAAAATTTAGAGGATCTGTACATGGAACTATATACATGGCTAGTAAACGTGAAAAACTACTTTTACCTCAGAGGTAACCCCCACAATTACAGATTCAAACAATCATGAGATGACAATTTAGAACTTTAAATTAGCACAGATTTTTTTTTCATATAATACTAACTAATTGTGGGCAGGGTTAACATGAAATAAGCACCTTCCTGTGCCACCCATGCAAATGTAAACTGGTAGTTTTCCAAAAAATAATTGGCAGTACATACCATATAGTACATACTGTAAAATAGTTAACTTGTTTTGACCCAGTAATTCTTCTAGAATTTTCCTAAGGAAAGCATCAAAAACACGAAAATGTGGCCTAGAAATAATAATTGCATCTTCATGTATAATCTAAATAAACTGGATATAGCCTAATATTCCATAATGGTGGATTGGTTATGGCATAGCTGTACAATGAAAAAAGTACACAGACATTAAAATAGTAATTGCAAAGAATATTTATTGGTATGAGGAAATGTTCATGATCAAACATCAACTGAAAATAAGTATTCAGTAAATAAAATATCCATTTCATTGTTTAGAAATTATGTATATTATATACACATATACATACATAAAGGACTAAAGGAAATGTATCAAAACAGTGGTATATCATTAAGTATATAAATCATTATTTTCTATAACTTTTTGGGTTTTTTTAATCTTTGAGTGTTTGAGTTTTATCTTTTGTTGTTTAGTCTTTCTAGATTTTAAAAAAATTTTCAACAGTAAACATTTATTACTTTTTGTTCACTTGAATATCATGCCATATACCAAAAATTTTTACTTTTTTTCTGATATAAGGAAGAGCACATATTACTGAAGAGCACATATTACTTTTATAATCATTAAAAAAACTGCTGTATGTCTCACCACCCAAGAACTATCACAGTTAATATTTTAGTATATTGATATTTACATTATTTTTCCATGCATTAAGTTTGTGGAATTTGGGGATATTTTTTTCCCTTGTATGTAGCTGTAAGCCTCATGTTTGTGCCCTCCTTGTCCTATGTGACAGTTCTCTGGGAAGCAGTTTGTCGTGTCACTTACTCTTTTGTGTCACTGGAGCTGGTTGACACCTGAGCGACCCTTGGCTCTAGTCAGAGTGGGTCCTTAGCGATGGTCCCTGCAGGAGCTGCCTTCTCCAGAGCCAAAGAAGCAGCCTCACTTTCTGGCCTTTTGCTGCAGGAAGACACCATGGAAGAGTCTGGGTGGAAGCTGGTGCACGGCGATGTCTTCAGGCCCCCCCAGTACCCCATGATCCTCAGCTCCCTGCTGGGCTCAGGCATTCAGCTCTTCTGTATGATCCTCATCGTCATCTGTGAGTGGGCCCAGCAGGCCGGATGTGGGAGGCTGTCACCAGAGCAGCATGGGCCTGATGAGGGTGGGCTTCCCTCCCTGCCGAAGAGGGCATATCAGCATCTCTGGGCCAGACAGAACCATCCATCCCAGAAAGGCTGAGTTCTCTCAGCCCCAGGCCCTGGTGGTTTGATCCTTCTCAGAGCTAGATAGCCCACTATGGCCATTCCATCAGTGAAGCCATGCATCAATGCTGTGAGCTTGGCCTCCTTTGGCAGTTAGGCTTTAAGTGACTTACCCAAGTTAGGACTGGAATCAGATCTTTTTTCTTAAAAACAACCACCTCCCCCCCAAAAAAATAATATATAGTAGTTACAGACAGTTCTGAAGTCATTCTGCCCAAAATATTTTCTTTCTTTCTTTTTTTTTTACCATTTTAACTGTCTTTTAATCAATGTATAACATCGTACTAGTTTAAGGTGTACAACATAGTGATTTGATATATGTACATATTTTTCTTGTGATGAAGACTTATAAGATCTAAGCTCTTAGCAGCTAGTCTGCCTAAATCTGTGTCACAGCCTCATGCCTCCAAGCTTTGTGACCTTGGACAAGTCACTTAACCTCTGTGAGCCTCAGTTTCCGCATCTGAGAAATGGAGAAACTAACCTCCACCTCGCAGAGCTGATGAGGCAGATTCAGTGAGCTGGCATTGATAATGCTCTCGGCTCACTGTCAGGTTGGCTGCAAGTGCTCCGTGGGCTGGAAGCTGCAGTTAAGATGCAGCCAGCTGAGGTGCAGCAGTTGCTGCACCCCTCTGAACCCCAGCTAAGATCCAGCCTTCTCCTGCAGAGAGGAAGGGAGTACGCTGTCAAGAGGGAGCAGGGAGCCTTATCTTGCCCCATATGCCCAGGGCCCTGTCAGCCAGCCCAGGATGGGGGCTCGGGGCGGGGGCCCTGGTGATCAGCCACCGTGACTTTCTCCCTGCTCTCCCTCCACAGTTGTGGCCATGCTTGGGATGCTGTCGCCTTCCAGCCGGGGAGCTCTCATGACCACGGCTTGCTTCCTCTTCATGTTCATGGGGTAGGTGTGCCTGAGTGGGCTCTGGGGGCTGACACACACCACCTGCACTCCAGCTAACAGGTGTGGATTCCTGCCATTTCCCACAGGGTGTTCGGTGGATTTTCCGCTGGCCGTCTATACCGCACTCTGAAAGGCCATCGGTGGAAGAAGGGAGCCTTCTGTGTAAGTGTCCTCAGCTTCCTCCCAGTGTTGGTGAGGAGCTGAGAAACTTCTTCCTGAACTCCTCAGGAGCAGCGTAGAGCAGACCCTGGGAGAGTTTGGGGGCCAGAGGCTGAGCAGCAGCACGGTGGGCTGGGAGGAGCACACCCAGGGACAGGAATGCTGGACTCTTACCCATAAGTGCAGCAAGACCTCTTCAGGCCTTAGTTGTTGCATTTATAAAATGAGGAGATTGAATGAGTTTTAGCCTACATTGTCTGATGTCTCAAGCAAGAGAAGAAATAGAGGATTCAGAATAACAGGATTTAGCCACCAAGCCCAGGTGTCAAAATTTAGAGTCGAAAATTGATCAGGGCTGCTGGGAGCATACCCTGCCCAGTGGTATAAAGAGAGAGTTGCCTGCCAGGGCCAGAAGAGGCCAGGCCCCTCGTCACTGTCAGCCTGTTTTCCAGACTTTGGTGCTTCCATTGAAGGCAGCTTTTGCCCTCTCTGTCCTCCACCAGACCATAGAAATCGAAGGATGCCTAAGAGCCAACCCTACCTCCCAAGGAGCCCTGAGCCCCTTCTCCCAGAGCAAATGAGGCCTTTAGAGGACCAGGGAGACCCTTGGTGCCACACTCCAAGACTCTTTAGTTCTGGCATTCTGAAATCGTCCTCAGGGAGGGGAGCTCAGACTGTTTCAGCTCTGGCTGCCACACTCCTGGCATATAGTAAGCCATCCATATGGCGGAGCTGTGATGGTGATTATTCTGGAAGGATCAGAAAAGTTTCCATAATTCTTGACATATCAAGCATTTTTCTCAAGCAACTGTGAATGATCTACAGAGGCATAAAATCCTGCCTCCTCCTCCCCTAGTGACTTCTCTGGTGAAATCTCCCACCAGATACCCTCCAGGATCTCCCTCAGCAGTTCCCACACCAAACCCATTCTACTGCTTGCACCTGGCAGCACCATCATTCACCCAGGCCCCAAAGCTTCCTTTGCTCCTCTTCCTCATGCCCCACCTCCTCCCAGATAGCAAGTGTGGGTTTTCCTGCCAAGTAGTCCATGAATTTCCTCCCATCTCTATCTCCAGAACTCTTGCCTAGATTTAGGCATCTTTATCTCTCACCTGGATCCTTGACTGTCCTAGGCCTTTCTGGTCTCCCTGCAAGATTCTGACCCTTCCCTCGTTCTCTGCCTCTACTACAGGTGGGCATCTACTACAGCCCATAGCAGTGCAGATCTGCAACAGTTCTCTCCATCCTCTGCCATCCCCTCTGCCTGGGCACACTACCCCCTCACTCTCCTTGCTTCATCTTTTAAGCCTTATTAGTTTCAGTATCACTCCTCTAGGAGCCTAGGCCGAACCTTATACCTACAGTTAGCACCATGTATGTTATACCCTGTTATTCCTCATTTATGGGTCTGTCTTCCTCCCTGGAACTTTTTTCCTGTTCTTATCCCTGGTTTCTAGCACAGTGTCTAGTCCATAAATTTTAGCCAGGAAGTCAAATGAGGAATTCCATGCTACATAGCAAGAGTAAAGCAGAAACATATAGGAAAGGAAGAAATGACATTTGAGCTGGACCTGGAGGGTTTCAGACAGATGGAAGCAGCCAGCAGAGGGCCTCGAGTTCTGGCATTTCCTAGATCTTGGTCTTGGCTCTGTTCTTTCCTTGGTTGGTGACCTTGAACAAACCTCTGAGCCTCAGTTTTCCCATCTCTCCAATGGAGGATGGTTATACCTGCCTTTGGGGATTGTCATGTAGATGGAAAGAGACTGAGCGTGAAAAGCCCTTAATACAGCATTAGCACTCAGGAGGCTGAGCCCCTAAGGTGTTGATAACTCTGCCTACATAGAGGGACAGGGACATGCCAGAACAGTGACCAGTTATTGGGTTGGGGGGCCTATGCACCAAAGATGACACTGGCAGCAGAGACTGAGTGCCAGATTACAGAGGGCCTCAAGCATTGTGGTCATTGACCCTCAGGCAGCCACAGGGATGAAGGAGGCTCAACTGTAGGTTTGAGACTTTGGTTCTATGTGCCTGGGCTCCAGCCCAAGAGATTCTAACTAAATGGCATACACCACAGGGTATCAGGAATGTGGGCTCTGGGGTCAGACTGCCTGGGTCTGAACATCTGTTCCACCCTTAACTGACTGTGAAGTTGGGGGTTGTATTTAACATTGCTGGGCCCCAGTGTCCTCTTCTTTAAAAGGGAATGATGACAGTCCTTCCCATCCAGGCCTGAAGGTTAGGTGAGATGGTGCATGTAGAGCCCAGCACCCGCAACTCCTAGGAGTCGATTAAAGCTTCACAACGACTGTAGGCAGTTTGAGTTGGGACCCAGACATATAGATTCTGTGAAAATTTTATTTATGCATTCCTTCCTTATTCAACAAATGTTTTTTGAGCAGCTGCTGTATTCTAAGTGATGGGAGTACATCAGTGAACAGGAGGGCACACTCCCCAGGAGTTTACAGTCTATGGGGTAGGCAAACACTGCTTAGGTAACAGCAATATGGAATTACAAACTGGGATGAGCAAGGAAGGGGCAGTCCAGGTATCTAAGAGGATAAAGAACAGGAGGCCTGCCTGTTCTTTCTTGGGGTCAGGGAATGCTTTTGGAGAAATGATCTTTGAGCTACGTCCTGGAGTACAAGGAAGGGTTGAGAACTTGAGTCCCGGGACCCCACCGGGACAGGTGGGAGCTTCCCAACCTGGCCTCTCTTGCTTGCAGACAGCGACGTTGTACCCTGGTGTGGTTTTCGGCATCTGCTTTGTGCTGAATTGCTTCATCTGGGGAAAGCACTCATCAGGAGCGGTAAGTGCCCTCCCCAGTGAGGGAGGGCCAGCTGTGCTCAACCCCACTCCGTCAGGTCACTTCCTGCTGTTTCCTTCCCTTTTCTGAGTCCCCAAAGTTCTGTTCCCAGCCCAGGGGCTGAGGGCGGGGTGGAGTTTCCCTAGCCCTGCCCATCCATCTTTCTTTGCCCTGGCCTTTCTGTGTACTTTGAGACAGCTAGCCCAACCTCACTTCTCTATAGGGAGGTTTCCACAGTCCAGGGGCCAACTGGGGAATTTCCCTTTGTCTCAACCAAGGGAAAGCTGCTTAGTGTGAATTTATTAGGTCAGTATCCCATACAAGGCTCACCAAATGTCTCTGCTTCTCAGCATCAGCTCCTGTAGGTCATCTTGTCCTCAGAGCAGGATCCCCTCAGACCCAGTTGTTAGTAGCAGCTGCCCAGGACTCAACAGAGTAGGATTGTGAACTCAGTTGGCGGTAGAAAGATGAGGTCTTGATTGATTAGCAGGGCTGCTGTGGGGGTGGGCAGGCTTTTGCCATCCCAGCCACAGCAGGTAGAGCTACCTCCTCTCCACCTGCAGATGCCCCTAAAGGTCCTTGGGTGCGGCTTCCAGTCTGGGTTCCCTAGGACAGGGTTCTTTCTGGCAGTCCAGGAAGCCATCATCAGGAAAGACAGTCATGCTTTTCCTTTCATTTCATCTTTTTTATACCTGTGTTCCTTCCCTCTTTCAATATTTTTTCTCCCAGATACCAACTGCTCATTACAAACGCCCATTGTAGAAATTTTGGAAAGTACAGAGAAGTTAAAGAAGTCAGAAATAACCTATAATCCAGCCATCCAGAGATAAATACTATGTGATCTTTACTATGTGTTTTTTTCAGTCTTTTTTCCTCTTTTTGGATTTATTTAAAATTGAATGATGTTAATTTAGAAGTTATAAAATAATGGCAAACATATATATGGTGCTTGCTTTGGGATAAATCCTATACTAAACACTTGACATATATTAATTCATTTTTTCCTTTTTGCATAACTCATAAAAACATACTTTAGCAGAGAGGATAAAGAAAAAATGAAAAATAGTTCTAATCCCCTATATCCCAGCCAAGGAAGTACTGTTAACTTTCTGACATAGGCCTTTCTAGGCACTTATACATATAAATATTGGGATGTTTTTATTAAAATGGAGATCTAGACATATAGTTTTATAACCTGCTTCATTTACTTAGTAGTATATTGTGGGATTTTATTTTTTTTATCATTTATTTATTTATTTATTTATTTATTTATTTATTTATTTATTTATTTATTTATTTATTTATTTATTTATCTTTTATCGCCTACAGCACCTGGTATTCCTAGGTGGTCTCCCATCCAAATACTAATCAGGCCCGACCCTGCTTAGCTTCCAAGATCAGACGAATGTGGGGTTTTATTTTAACAAAATGAGGAACACACTATTTGTGCAGTTTTATTTTTTCCCTTTTTTTCTTAACATACCACATGTAATTTCCCTTTATTCAGGCCTCTTCATCTCCCCTCATGTTCTCAGTTCCCTCCTTCCCTTTTCTTTTCCCGTTTCCTCCCCGGATGACTAGCTCTGGGGTGCCATGGTTCCGTCTTCATTTCACAACCCAAATGGTTCATCATCTGCGCACTCTACTTTTCCCTAGGACTAAGGTCAGCTCCAGAAGGTTCTAGCCAGGAGACCTGTGGGGAGCTATCTATAGATACTTCCCCACCATGGTGGCCCTGCTGTGCCTCTCTTTTCCTGGGAGCCCAGAAGGTCCCCCTCCGCCCTGCATAGCCCCAGTCTGGGCATCAGAGCCTCGTGAGGCCTCACGATGCTGTACTCACAGGTGCCCTTCCCCACCATGGTGGCCCTGCTGTGCATGTGGTTTGGGATCTCCCTGCCTCTTGTCTACCTGGGCTACTACTTCGGCTTCCGCAAGCAGCCGTATGACAACCCAGTGCGCACCAACCAGATTCCCCGGCAAATCCCTGAACAGCGGTGGTACATGAACCGATTTGTGGGGTGAGTCTCCAGCAGGGGCCTTCTGGACTGGGTGAGGCCAACACTGCCATGAGCCATCTCCTTAGGGCGACTTGGAGGAGGGTACCCTCCCCACAAGGATACTATGACTTGCATTCTGTAGTTCAGCCAGCTCTGGTAGACTTCAGGAAAGCTTAGCTTTGCTCGAAGATAAGGCCTGAGTTGTAGCCAGACTTGGTGTCGGCCTAGGAACCAGGAAAGGGCGGGATGGAAAGGTACAGTGAGAGAAGTTAAGATCATCGCTTGGACCTCAAGCACGTTACCCTGCCTCTCTGTACCTCAGTTTACCCATCTATAAAGCGGAGAGAATGATTCCCACCCTGCCTACCTCTCAAGAGGCTATAATGGTACAAAAAGATATGAAAAGAATTAGGGCCACCGCACCCTGGAAGCACTCTCATTTGGAGTGGCTGGGGAAGGAGTCTGGGGCTTCTGATGCCCTGGGTCTCCTCAGTGTTAACCCTCTGGTTCTGCTGCAGCATTCTCATGGCTGGGATCCTGCCCTTTGGTGCCATGTTCATCGAGCTTTTCTTCATCTTCAGTGTGAGTACTGCTGCCTGCTTCCCAGCCCCTCCACACACAGCCTTCACCCCTGCTAGCCTGGTCCCTACCCCACTACTTGGGTTCTCTGGCTCTTGCTGCCTGTGAAAATTCAGATGGAGCATTTAACCTCTTAGAGCCCCCATACTTCACCCTGACATGGGATAACAGTCCTGCCTCTCAGGGCAGCTTGGAAGGTTAAACGAGATATGGCATGTGTATGGGAAGGGCCCAATAAATAGAAGCTGCTTCAATAATACTGCAATCAGTCACCACCATTATTAATATCATAGTTGCATCTTTGATATCCGGGTTCCTACATATCTGAGTTACTCACAAGTCTCAGCAAAGTGACGTGAATGAAGCCTAACTTTCAGGATCATTGAGAGGCTGGAATGTGATAATATCTATAAAAGACACAGTGCTTAGCATTTAGAATATACTTGGTAAATTACAGCTGTGGTGTGATGATGATTGTTCCTGTCCCAGGCGTGCCAAGGTGAAAGTTGACAATAGGCCTCTTCACAACCATCTACGTCTGACTCAGTGCCCAGCTCAGAGAGTGCCTTGCACCAAGTCAGTGCTGGTCAAGTATCTGCTGCTCAGGAGTGGTCCAGCCTCTCCCTGCTGAGATTCCCTCACCCCCCGATCCCTGCCTAGGAAAAGGGTCAGAGGATGAATTGGCTGCCCTCCCAGGGAGGCCACCTCAGTTCTTTTTGTATGACCCTGGGCCAATCACCAGCTTCTTTGAGCCTTGACTTCCTCAGCTGTAAAAGTCCACACTTTCATACATTCACATGTCTGTGAAGCATGTAGCTTGCCTGGCATGCGGTACACTGCCCCTAAGTGGCTGTGGCTGCTGTGTAATTTTGCTGCGGGTGATATTCATCATTTTTCACAAGCGGCTGTGTTCAGGCTGGAGCCCACCCATCACAGGGTCAGCTATGCCCTAGCCACTCCTTAAGAACAGCCTGGGTCACCCTCTGCTCCAGGGAGGAGGGACCATCGGAGCCACATGCCAGGCCCACAGGGTCCAATGGCATCATGATGGTGTCTCCTTTCCTGCCCTGGTGACAGGTCCTGACTGCCTGCTGGCGTCCAGAGAACAGGCAGGGTATGCCAGGGGAAGGGCCACTGGATGGAGGCAGGCTAGCTAAAGGCCAGCTGTGGTGTGTCCACAGGCAATCTGGGAGAATCAGTTCTATTACCTCTTTGGCTTCCTGTTCCTCGTCTTCATCATCCTGGTGGTGTCATGCTCGCAAATCAGCATCGTCATGGTATACTTCCAGCTGTGTGCAGAGGTGAGGGCAGTGGGGCCTGGACTTGGGGGTGGGTGGAGGGAGTTTGGTCCAGCATTGAATGTGTCAGCTAGGCTGTCTGGGTTTTCCATGTGGTCCCCCACTTCTGGTCACGAGGTCTTGGAAAAGTATGCCACTTTCCCTCTCTGAGCTCCGTTTATTCAGTCGGCTCCCTCATTAGTAGCTGTGGCTGGCAGTTGGTTAACCTTTCTGTGTGACAAGGATAGCAGTAGGATCTGACTCAGAGGACTGCTACAAGGATTAAACTGAGCTAGTTCACATACAGCACTTAGAATGGTGCCTGGCACATGGAGAGCATTTGCTCAAGAAATAATAGTTATTGTTATTACAATTTTTTTAAATTGAGGTATAATTTATAAACAGTAAAGTTCAGCCTTTTTATTCTCCAGTTCTTTGAGTTTTTAAAAACACCTACAATTGTGAAACCACCATCAAAGTCAAGATATAAAACATTCCCATCACCCCAAATATTACTGTACTTACCCAGCATCTTTAGCCCCTCAGGCAACTGTGAAACTTGGGGAAGAGATTCTGCCTGGAGACAGCTCACCCTTCTGTTTCCTCCTCAGGATTACCGCTGGTGGTGGAGGAATTTCCTAGTCTCTGGAGGATCTGCATTCTACGTCCTGGTCTATGCCATCTTTTATTTTGTTAACAAGGTACCACCCTACGTGAGGGAGCCCCTTAGCCTTTCCAGGGCGGGATGGTGAGGAGGAGGGTGCTAGGGAAAAACTCAAGTATCTGAATCTTATTTTCCTACCATGAGTGGGGAGAACCGGTACCAGTGTAGAACCCTTTCTGCTCTAGAACATGCATCTTTTTAGGAAAGTATCTGTGTTCTGTACATTTGGAAGACAAAAGCCTTCAGAATATTTAACAGTGAAAATATTGTATGCAAAACCTGTGAGATACAGCCAAATGGGTACTTAAAGGAAAATATATCACCTTACAATGCTTTCAATAGGAAATAAGAGAGATTGATAATATAGTATTCAGCTCAAGAAGCTAGAAAAAAAAGAATGACATGAACATGAAGGTAAATGAGAAGAATTAATAAAGATAAAAGTGGAAAATGCTGAAATAGCCTTTAGCACCCAAATTAAGGATCTCAGACATCCTCTTTCTGGTGCCTTCCTTCCCTTCTTCATTCAAGTACTGTTTGGTCTTTCACAATCAGGACAGCATGGGCCATGGCTTTGCCTGCATCTTAGAGTGTACATGCTATGTGAGCCACATGGGTAAAGTCTGCGTGAACAGAAGGGAGCTTGGCTTACTTGACTCAGGCACATTCATAGAGCTCATTGTCCCCAAAGAGTGGCATGAATAAGAATACAAACATCCCCACAACCGTTTTGATAGATTCATGCATGACAGAAACCAGATGGGCCCCTGAAAGGAGCCTGGGGACACTCTGGTGGACCCCTCACCTCTGAGGCTAACACTGAAGACTTGGCCTCACCATTGTGCTTTGGGTCTCCAGAACCCAAAAGCAAGCAGTTCTCTTCTTACAACCAGGGCATATTCCTAAACAAAGGTCAAGCTTGGAATCTTCTTTCCCAGAAACATCAGGTTGGAAAGGACTGTAAGGGTCATTTTATTTGGTGTTCTATACCTGCTTCCAGTTTGCTGACAGTTCCCCTCTTTTCCAATGATTCCGACATGTGATCAGCTAGCTTAGGGGTCAGCAACTGTAACCCATGGGGCCAGCAGCCCTGTTTGTGTAAATAAAGTTTTATTGAAACACAGCCATGCTCCTTCATTTACATATCATTTATGCCTGTTCTCACACCACAATGGCAGAGTTAAGCAGTTTCAACAGAGGCTGTATGGCCTACGGAGCCTAGAGTGTTTATAATCTAGCCCTTTAAGAAAGTTTGCTGACCCCTGCTCTAGCACATCCAGCGACAGAAGACACTCCCTCCTGACACTCCCATTCTCTCTTTGGATAGCTCTTGTCCTTATCAAGTTCTTCTTTGATTCACACTGAAGTCTGCCTCCCTGTTAAGTTCTGTCTTCAGACCATAGTATTCCTGGAATTATCCAGAATAACAGCCCATATTAATCAGACAGACCTCTTTTGCATAGAAAATGACCAACCGGCTTAAGCAAAAAGAGAATGTATTGGCTGATATAACTGGAAAATTTAAGAAACTGGAGTTCTAGCTTCAGACATGGTTAGATCTAGCATCTGAAATAATGTTAGGGCTCTGTGTCCACGCCTCAGTTCGGTTTTCTGGGCTTCTATCTGCTTGCAGGATCTTTCCACAAAGTAGAAAGATGGCCACTGGCAGCCTTAGAGTCTCCTTTTTTCAATTTTGTAGCTCTAGAGCTAATAGAACATATTTCTTCTACCATCATAACATCAATCCCAGGGAAGACCCTTAGCGGCCCTGGTTACCTGCCATCCCTCACTGATCCTGAGGTCTAATAGGGTGGCATACTCTGATTGACAAGCTTAGGTTTTATACTAGGACTGACAGCCCTAACAGGACCACAGAGTTGGGAGTGGGTACCCCAAAACACTGAGCAGAAGGAAGACATGAGACAGCACTGGGCAAACGAAACCTAACTACCATAGCCTCCTACCTGGCCCCCTGGGGTCACATCACAGCCTCCTGTCCTCCCTTCCTCTGCTCTGTTCTTCTCTGTTTTAAAAACCTCCTCTTCTAGCCCCAGAGCCTTCCTTGTCTATAAAACGATAGCCTTGGCCTATCTGAACTCAAAAGGCCTTTCCTCTTTCCAGCACTGCCTTTTTGCCTTGTCCTTTTCCTGATTTTACCACTGGATTTACCTCTTGCCTTGTCCCCTACCCCCACCTCTCATCAACTTCACCCCATCTCTCGCCATAAGAAAGCTTATGAAAGGAGAAATGGGGGTTGGGCCTGAAAACATGGCCTTCACCCCCAGATTGAGGATGTTTGACCTTAGGGAGAAGGTCTCAAAACAGTGAACTTTACTTTCTCCTGGGCTCCTAGCATTTTCTGACATGTGTGTGCCCGTGTGCCCTGGGACAGGCCCCACTCAGGCCCTGATGTGCTGGATAGGTCTCGATACCAAGGTTCCAGATGCACTTCACTTGGCCCAACAAACACCACCACCACACAGCTTCCCAGCCTCCCTGCCGAGGCCTCCAAACTCTACAGAGGAGTCCAAGAGTGCTTCAAGACAGACTCGCTGTAAGATGTTAGCAAAAGTAACCGGAGCACTCTCAGGAGGAGAAGGCTGTCGGCTGGGGTAGGCATTTGGTGGCTCGCTCTCTTCCTTAATCTAGAAACTTTGGACCCCTCTCTTCTCCTGTCTGCTGCTCTAGCCATCCAGGGGTATCACTATACTGTTCTGGGGACTGTGGAGGGTGAAGAAATGACACGACTGTGACCATTCCTACCTACTGCATTCTGGCCATGGCCCCTGAGGTCGCACCTGTCTCCCAGTGAGCTAGCTCCTAGGCCCTTTCCCTGGAAGAGTCTTGCCCCTCCTGCCCCCACCAGACGTGGCCTGGGCCAGTGGAGTTAGGCCTTGGGCTCCTAGCTCTCTAGCCTCAGGTTCAAATCCCAGCTCCTCCTGCTTTCTAGCGGTATAACTGAATATCGATTAACCCCTCTGCGCCCAGTCAGTGATATGGGCTAACAACCTCCCATGGTGGTCGTGAGACTCCAAGGCAGTATGCAGGCCCTGGTATGGAAGTGTGGCTGTGGCTGTGGGCCCTGTTTGCCCCTCACTGCTCCCCTGGAGAAGGCCCATCCTTGCCAGGCTTTAGCTTCTCCACGAGATCAGTGAGAAGGTGGCAGGCTGGCACTAAGCGTCCACTCCTCTTTTCTCTCCCCTACTCGTGCTGCAGTTGGACATCGTGGAGTTCATTCCTTCTCTCCTCTACTTTGGCTACACGGCCCTCATGGTCCTGTCCTTCTGGCTCCTCACGGGCACCATCGGCTTCTATGCAGCCTACATGTTTGTCCGCAAGATCTACGCTGCTGTGAAGATAGACTGATGGGGGTGGATCTTGGCCAGGCCCACTCCGTCCACGGACAGGAAGCCACCCTGCGTGGGGAGCTGCAGGCACGGAAAATAAAATAGCTCCTGCTCGTTTGGAATGTTACGTAACTCCTGGCACAGTGTGGATCCTGGGACTGTGTGGGGGGCGGGAGGGCCTGTAGATAAATCTTGCGTTTTTCTTCATCATCTTATTCCAGTTCTGTGGGGGGGTAAAGTTTTTGTGGTTTGTATTTTCTTCAGTGCTAAGAAAGTTCCCTCCAGCAGGAACTCTCAGACCTGTTTATTCAGGTTAATTTTTCATTTGGGGTTTTTTTCCTTCGTTTTTTAAACAAACGGATCCAGCATGGATACACCCACTGAGACTCTGGGTTTTGGTCACTCTCTCCACCTCAGTTCCTCAGGGCTGTTGGTCACCCCACGACTAACTGGAAAAGGAAACATGAGACCTTCTGGAGCTTCAGTGAGGTTTCTAAGCCTCTCACCGTCTATCCTTACATTGATGACATGACAAGGACAGCTGTAGCCCGGATGTGCATCCTCAGTGCCAACCAGCCTCTGCCAGCCCCTTTTCCTCTTCTTTTCCTCCCCAGCTTCCTCCCAGGGCTGCCCAAGGCCCGGCTTCCAGCCAGGTCTCCAGGTCATCTTGTCATCAGGAGCAAGCCCAAATCTTGGTTGCTACAAGGAAATCCCCTGGAAATACTGGGGGCCAAGTGCCCAGGATAGCAGGGTTCAAACCAGCTCAGAGCAGCAGGAGTTCGCTGGGCCAGAGAAGAGACTTGCAGTGAACTGTTTTCGTGCCAAGAAACCCTGGATCTGGATCCAGGTATTTCCAGAGCCAAGCCAAGCATCCACATGTCTATGTCTGGGCTGAGGGTCCTCACCCTTTAGGATTGTTCCCAGCTTCTTCCTCGGGGAATTGCTGCTCTTTGTAAAGTGTACTGGTGGTGGGGCCTCTCCTCCCCCACTTTGAGGGCAGAACAAGGTCTGGAGACCTCAGATCCCCCCCTTAGGCGGCTGGAGAGAGGCAGTCCCTCCCTGACATCTCCAGCCTCAGTGCCCGTGCACAGTTCTTAGCCAGACCCATCTCCTCTTCCCCCATCTGAGTTCTTGCCTCCCTTTGGGGACACGCAGAAATCTACAGATGAGAAGGAAGATGGAAAGTTCTGTCATTCCTTCCCCAGTCTCCCAAGTTAGAATGAGAGAACTAACATGGCAAACCCGGCTCCTCAGTCAACACCCACTCTTGGGGCCAACCCCCTGCCCACCCCACGCATGTCACAAGCATTTGCTCTTGAATTGCAAGAGACCAAACTCGCCCTGGGATTATGGTTTAGGTAACAATCACTTACCCTTTTTCTAGCCCCTTTGAGACTCCCACCACAAGACAAATGCTCAGGAGGCTGGTTAAGCTAGGAACATACTCAGCCCCCTTTCCCCGCCCAGATTCTTTCAGTGCCCCTGACCCCAACCACCTCCACCAATCAAACCAGTGAAATTCTCAACCTTGCCTCACAGTGACTGCAGTGCCAAGTGGCAGCCACCAAGAATTAGGTTGGAGAAAAGGGAACCCAAACAGTAGAGAATAATGAGTCTTGTTTATTTAAATCTTGGATTTTTTTCCCTAAGAGATTCTCTTTGGGGGGCAGATAGGGAAACAGATTCATAAAGGGTTTAAACATCATCGCTTTTTCTGACTTTTTTAATCATCATCATTATTATTTTTAATTAAAAAAAAATGTCTGCCTTTTTTTGATCCAATTGTAAATAAATATGCCATTGTCCTGTTGTCATGTCTCTTGAATCTCTTGCAAGGGTTAAGGGTTTGAGGGGCAGCAACTTCTCCAAAGGGAAGTTGAGAC
>NW_011889169.1:1390389-1394957 GCF_000151845.1 Pteropus vampyrus
GCAGAGACCATAATAGGCAAAGCCATTTAAATTTGTCGAGACCTGTTTTCTGGCCCCAAATATGGTCTATCTTGGTAAATGTTTCATATATACTTGAAAAAAAAAATGAGTATTCTGCTGTTTTGGGGTAGAGTATTCTATAAAAGTTAGGTCATATTGGTTTGTAGTGTTAAAGTCTATGATATCCTTGCTAATTTTCTGCCTGCTTGTTTTATCAATGATTGAAAGAGGGGTATTGAAATCTCTGACTATAATTACAGATTTGTATATTCCTCCTTGCAGTTCTGTTTTTGCTGTATGTAATTTGGAACTGTTAGGTGCATATTGTTCTTTAGATGAATTTATCCCTGGTAATAGTTTTTGCTTTGAAATCTACTTTGATATTAATATAGCCAGCCCTACTTTCCTTTGACTAATGTTAGCACAGTACAACTTTTTCCATCCTTTTAGGCTATTTGCATTTACATTTAAACTGTTTCTTATAGGCAGTGTAGTTTGGTCTTGCTTTTTTATCCAATCTTACAATCTCTACTTTTTAACTGGAGTGTTTACACCATTTACATTTAATGTGATTTGATTAGGTCTGAGTCTGTAATCTTGCAATTTGTTTCCTACTTGTTCCATCTGTTGTTTCCTTTTTCCTTTTTTCCTTGCCTTCTTTTTTGGATAAATCAAGTATGCTTTGCATTTTAATATTCTTTATTAGTTTATTGTCTGTAACTTTTTGTTTTGAAATTTTAGTGATTGCTTTAGGCTTTGTAGTATGTATCGTCAATGTTATAGTCTGCTTTTAAGTGATACTATACAACTTCATATATAGTATAAGAACCTTACAATAGTACACTTTCTACCTTCCCATCCTTTATATTATGGTTGTCATTCCTTTTTACTTTTATATATGTTACAAACCACACAATATACTGTTGCTGTTTTTATTTAAACAATTATCTTTTAAGAATTTAAATAAGGAAATATCTTTCATATATACACAGTTAACCATTTCCAGTAGTCTTCATTCCTTTGTATAGATACAGTTTCCATCTAATATCATTTCCATCTGCCTGGAAGACATCCTTTATCATTTCTTGTAGTGAGGATCTGCTGATGAGGAATTCTTTCAGCTTTCGTATGTCTAAATTGTCTTAATTTTACTTTTGTTATTGAAAGATATTTTTGCTGGGTATGGAATTTTAGGCAAAAATATTGAAAAATATTTTTTTCTTTTTCAGTACTTGCACTGCTTCCAACAACATATCTGATGTCCTTATCTTTGTCCCCTCTATACATAATGAGTCTTTTCTCTCCACCTGCTTTTTCTGTGGCTCTGGTTTAGAACTATTTGATTATGGATGCCTTGGTATAGTTTTCTTAATATTTCCTGTGCTTAGAGTACATTGAACTTTTTGGAACTGCATGTTTATTGTTTTTAGTAAGTTTGGAAAGTTCTGGGTCATTATTTCTTCAAATGATTTTTCTGTCCCCCATCTCTTTCTTTTTCCTTCAGCAATTCTGATTACCTATATGTTAGCCTGCTTATATCCCACCCACTGATGACTTTTCTTTTTCTTCCCTTTTTTTGTAAAAAAAAAAAAAAATCTTTTTTTATATGCTTCATTTAAAATAGTTTCTATTGCTATGCCTTTAAATTCACTAATCTTTTGCCATGTCTGCTCTGCCATTAATCTCATCCAGTGTGGTTTTCCTCTCAGACATTGTCTTTTTCGTCTCTAGAAATTTGATTTAGGTCATCTTTTGATGTCTTCCATGTTTCAACTTTTTATTGTGTAAGTTATACAAAACAAAATTTACCGATGTAATTTTTTTTTTTTTTAAATGCCTACAGCACCTGGTCTTCCTAGGTGGTCTCCCATCCAAGTATTAACCAGGCCCGATCCTGCTTAGCTTCTGAGATCAGACAGGATTAGGTGTTTCCAGGGTGGCATGGCTATAGACCCATTGTAACCATTTTAAAGTATACAATTTAGTGTCATTAAGAATATTCACAATGTCATGCAACTATCACAACTAGTCATCTCCAAAACTTAGTCATCATTCCAAACTGAAACTCTGTACCCATTAAACACTAGCTCTCCATTCTCTTTTCCCTCAAGCCCCTGATAACCATTCACATTTAATGTGACTTGGCTACTCTCTGTCTCTATGGATTTGACTACAGTAGAATCATACAATACTTGTCCTTTTGTGTCTGACTTATTTTACTTAGCATAATGTCTTCAAAGTTTATCCACATTATAACATGTATCATAATTTTGCTCCCTTTTAAGGCTTAATAATATTCCATTGTATGGATATACCACATTTTATCCATTTGTCCACCAATAGAAATTTGGATTGTTTTCACCTTTTGGTTATTGTGAATACTACTACTATGAACATTGATGTTCAAATATCTGTTTGAGTCCATGCTTTCAATTCTTTTATGTATATACATAGCAGTAAAATTGCTAGATCATGTGTTAATTCTATGTTTAATTTTTTAAGGAACCATCATACTGTTTTCTACAATAGCTGTGCCGTTTTACATTGCCGCAGCGATGCATGAATGTTCCAATTTCTCTACATCCTTACCAATACTTTTTTTTTTAAATAATACCCATCCTAGCAAGTATAAAGTAGTATTTTGCAGTTTTGATTTGCATTAGTGATTAGTGATGTTGAGCGTATTTTCATGTGCTTATTGGCCATTTGTATGTCTTCTTTGGATAAATGTTCAAGTCCTTTGCTCATTTTTTAATTGAGTTGTTTGTTTTTTGTTACTGAGTTGTATAAATTTTTTATGTATCCTGGACATTAGTCCCTTATTAGATATGTGATTTGCAAAATATTTTCTCTTATTCTGTGGGTTGCTTATACATCCCATTGATAGTTGTCCTCTGATATAATTTTGATGAAGCCCATTTTATCTATTTTCTTTTTTTTTGTGCTTTTAGTGTCCTATCTGTTAAGTCATTGCCAAATCCAATGTCATGAAGCTTTTCCCTTGTGTTTTCTTCTAAGAATTTTATAGTTTTAAGGATTTACATTTAAGTCTTTGATCCATTTTGAGTTAATTTTTGTGTATGGTATAAAAAAAAGTGTCTACCTTTATTCTTTCCTATGTAGAAAACCAGTTTTCTCAGCAACATTTGTTGAAAAGACTGTTTCTTTTCCTCATTGAATGGTTTTGGCACCTTTGTCAAAAATCATTTGACCATATATGTGAGGCTATACTTTTTTAACATACAGAATGCAAGTATAACTTCTAATGTCCTTATCTGCTCATTTTAACATCTGTTCAGTTGTGGGCTGGAGTTTGATTGCTTATTTTTCTCATTGTGGATTTGTTGCCTGCCACTTTATAGGCCTGACAGTCTTTGATTGGATGCCAGATATTGTAAGTTTTACCTTGCTAGGTGCTGGATATTTTTTAATCCTGTAGATCCTCTTGAGTTTTGTTCTGGAACAGTTAAGTTACTAGAAACAGTTTAATTTGGGGGGAGGGGTCTTGCTTATAAGATTTTTTTAAAGGCAATTCCATAAGCAGTACTTATTCTAGGGCTAATTATTGACCACTCCTGAGGCAAGACTTTTCTAAGTATTCTCCCCAATACCTCATGATACTCTCCCCAGTGCCTTGGCTGGTTGGAATAGACATTATTCCCTTTAATACTTCCTGATGAATCTTTATGTAGCCTCAGGTAGTTTCCCCAAATGCTTGTGCTGATCAGTTTTCTGATGAATACTCAAAGGGACCATGTGCAGATCTCTCTCTCTCTCTCGTATTCTGCCCTAGAAACTTATTACCTTGGTCTACCCAGGCTCTCAGCACTGTCTCCTCAACTCAGAGAGTGTGCTGGGCTCCACTTCAATCCCTCCTTGTGCTGCAGCCTGAAAACTCAAGGCAGTAAGCTAGAGCAGTCATAGGGCTTACCTTGCTTGTTTTCCATCTGTCTGGGATCACCATCCTTTATTGGTCAATGCTCATGGCCTTGAAAACCACTGTTTCATGTATTTGATCTGGTTTTTCTGGTTGTTTCTAGTGGGACGATAAATTTAATCCCTGTTATTTCATATTGGCTAAAAGCAGAAGTCTACCACTGCCTTTTTTACTTGAAAGATGACAGGGTCTCTGCGAGGGACTATATGAGTTCTATTAAGTGAAAAGGTTACTCACACAGTAGGTGCTTAATCAGTTAGTCTCTCCTCACCCACCAAAGGTGAATCTAAAGGGCCTGACTCCTAGGAATCTTAGCTTGGCGGTGACTTGGCTGGACTCAAGGAACTCTCTAGGACTAGAAATCTGGCAATCGGACCTGGGCTAGCCCATAAGTCAACACCCTCTAACCCTGAGGGTGGGCCATCGTAGCATGACGGTCCCATCTGCCGGGCGGGGGGGTGGTCCCATAAAAGTGCTGAATTATGACTGTGAGCTCCCAGAGATGATGGTCTTAGGTATCCCACTGGACATTATGGGCAAACATCCTTTTTACCCCTGATGTTTGGTCCAAGCAAGTCATGGTACCCTGCTTCCCCTTACTAATAACTGATTCAAGAGCAGACATGTTACC
>NW_011889169.1:1395007-1418641 GCF_000151845.1 Pteropus vampyrus
AGTCTTTGATCCATTTTGAGTTAATTTTTGTGTATGGTATAAAAAAAAGTGTCTACCTTTATTCTTTCCTATGTAGAAAACCAGTTTTCTCAGCAACATTTGTCGAAAAGACTGTTTCTTTTCCTCATTGAATGGTTTTGGCACCTTTGTCAAAAATCATTTGACCATATATGTGAGGCTATACTTTTTTAACATACAGAATGCAAGTATAACTTCTAATGTCCTTATCTGCTCATTTTAACATCTGTTCAGTTGTGGGCTGGAGTTTGATTGCTTATTTTTCTCATTGTGGATTTGTTGCCTGCCACTTTATAGGCCTGACAGTCTTTGATTGGATGCCAGATATTGTAAGTTTTACCTTGCTAGGTGCTGGATATTTTTTAATCCTGTAGATCCTCTTGAGTTTTGTTCTGGAACAGTTAAGTTACTAGAAACAGTTTAATTTGGGGGGAGGGGTCTTGCTTATAAGATTTTTTTAAAGGCAATTCCATAAGCAGTACTTATTCTAGGGCTAATTATTGACCACTCCTGAGGCAAGACTTTTCTAAGTATTCTCCCCAATACCTCATGATACTCTCCCCAGTGCCTTGGCTGGTTGGAATAGACATTATTCCCTTTAATACTTCCTGATGAATCTTTATGTAGCCTCAGGTAGTTTCCCCAAATGCTTGTGCTGATCAGTTTTCTGATGAATACTCAAAGGGACCATGTGCAGATCTCTCTCTCTCTCTCGTATTCTGCCCTAGAAACTTATTACCTTGGTCTACCCAGGCTCTCAGCACTGTCTCCTCAACTCAGAGAGTGTGCTGGGCTCCACTTCAATCCCTCCTTGTGCTGCAGCCTGAAAACTCAAGGCAGTAAGCTAGAGCAGTCATAGGGCTTACCTTGCTTGTTTTCCATCTGTCTGGGATCACCATCCTTTATTGGTCAATGCTCATGGCCTTGAAAACCACTGTTTCATGTATTTGATCTGGTTTTTCTGGTTGTTTCTAGTGGGACGATAAATTTAATCCCTGTTATTTCATATTGGCTAAAAGCAGAAGTCTACCACTGCCTTTTTTACTTGAAAGATGACAGGGTCTCTGCGAGGGACTATATGAGTTCTATTAAGTGAAAAGGTTACTCACACAGTAGGTGCTTAATCAGTTAGTCTCTCCTCACCCACCAAAGGTGAATCTAAAGGGCCTGACTCCTAGGAATCTTAGCTTGGCGGTGACTTGGCTGGACTCAAGGAACTCTCTAGGACTAGAAATCTGGCAATCGGACCTGGGCTAGCCCATAAGTCAACACCCTCTAACCCTGAGGGTGGGCCATCGTAGCATGACGGTCCCATCTGCCGGGCGGGGGGGTGGTCCCATAAAAGTGCTGAATTATGACTGTGAGCTCCCAGAGATGATGGTCTTAGGTATCCCACTGGACATTATGGGCAAACATCCTTTTTACCCCTGATGTTTGGTCCAAGCAAGTCATGGTACCCTGCTTCCCCTTACTAATAACTGATTCAAGAGCAGACATGTTACCAAGTTCTGGCCAATTAGATGCAGGACCTGGAAAGTCTTAAATGGCTTCTAGGAAACATTTCCTCCATTTTTAGGGTATCATGGGAAGACACAATCAGCCTTCGCTGAAGTCGCCATATCCCAAAGTGAAGCTTGGAGCTACTGCCACTATCTTGGCACCAACCTGAGGGTGGAACCAACAGGAAGAATGGCAGATCAGAGAAAGGCCAAGTCCTAGAAGACGTCATTGAGTTGCTGAATCAAGTAACCCCAAAGCCAGTCTCATCTCTGGATGTTCACGTAAAGAAAAAAAAATCTCTTGTTTAAGTCAGAGTTGGAATTTCTGTTAGATGCAACAAAAAGTACTCTCACTGAGTCAGCCACCTAGAGAGCTGGAGGTCAATGTGGAGGGAAAGGCACCTTAAAGGGACTTTTTCCTCCTGTAAGGAATTCCAAGTTCTTTGAATGAGAAATGGGCTGAGAGCTGTGAAAAGACATGTCCAAGGCCACAAAGTGGGGAATCAGGGAACATGCATGCCTATCAGGCTTCCATCCGGTACCTGTTCCACCACAGCTCTATGGCTTTGAGATCCTGAGTCAATTCTGATGCAGAGGCATGTGGGCTAGGGGCTTCAAAGTTCACCGACCTAAGTCACCATTTAGGTCTGCTGAACAAGGGCAAGCAGATACCAGAGGTTTCCTTGAATTTTTGTTCTGAAATCATATCCCTGGAAGAAAATATAAAAATTCCCCCAAGCTGTAATCAGGGCAGTTACAGGTAGTAACTAATTGCTATAGTTTCTGAACAGATTTTTATGATTGAAAAGCACATGTCCAAAAGTTCCTTTCCAGGCCAACAGAACAGAGCAGACCTCTTAGAGCAGAAGTGAGCAAAACCCTGGTTTCAGAGGCTCGTTTTTGCTCTCCATACTAGAGCAGGAGGCCTCTCCTCACCCTGACCTCCTTCATCCACCCTGGGAGCATGTGTAAGCCAGGCGGCCATCTCAGTAGAAGGTGCTAGGAATGGGCCCAGAGATATCACCTGAACTCCAGAGGCTGCCTGGAAAAGGGCTGCTGTGGGCTATACAGAGTTCCTCCCTAGAGACAGTCTTCTCTTTGCTCACCTGAAGGACCCTCCTGAACCTCAAGGACATGAAGCATTCATAATATTCATTCCGAAGTTTCTGAGCCCCACTACCGTGCCCAGCCCCAGCACTATTCTAGGTGAGGGACGTTCAGCAATGAATGAAACAAAGTTCCCATGAGTGTAGAGAAAAAGGCAGATAAATAAATAAATATACAATATAATGTCAGATGGTCGTAAGTGTTCTTAAAAGTCCAAATCAGGGGAAGGAGAGTGACAGGGTGTTCTTTAGAAAGGGTGGTCAGGCTTCCCTGAAGAGGTGAAATTTTAACAGATGAGCTGAGAAACCTTAATGAATTGAGGAGCCAGCCATGCAAATACCTGGAGAAGAAAGTTCCAGGTGGAAAGAAGAGCAAGCACGGTCTTGAGCCAGGATTAAAAACTAGCAGAAAGCCGGTGTCACTGGAAGGTGATCTGGAGAAGGAGAGGCGTAGGAGATAAAGTTGGAGAGGTAACAAGATGTCAGATCATGAGAGTCTTACTGGCCATGAGAATCACATTGTCTTTTCCTCTTGCATGTGATCGGAGCCATTGGAGGGTTTGAAGCAGAGAAGGATCTGGCCCAACTCAGGTTTAGAGAGCCACTCTGGCTGCTGTATCTGTGTAAGCCTCTGGCACATAATAGATGCTCACTAAATGTCAGCAGTTCTTATCACTGTTTTCAGCTTCATCATTGGACTTGAGCTCACTGAAGGCAGAGACCTGAATAAAGTCACCTCATGCCCCCAGTCCCCCATACAGAGTGGGTGCTAAGATGTGCGGATAAACAAATGAGCGACTCAGGATCTGAGTGAGTGAGCAAGCAGGAGTGGGTTCTGAGGATGAGACTCATGCTTCAGAAGGGTGGCTGGGATACACCTTTGCTAAGGTCAGTCACACTGTGAAGGAAATGTGCCACTAGTCATGCAGAAAGATCAGGGAAGCACCTGTTTTAGTAAGTACCATTGTCCTGGGCCTAAGGACATGCAGGATGCAGCTGGGCCCAAATTTGGGCTGCAGGAGCCAAAGCACACCTGCCAACCACTACGTGCAGGGCAGGCAAACTACATGGGGCACCAGCTTCCAGGATTACCAGGATGCTTTGAGGCTTACCCCGATTTCCCTGGGAGCATCAGGGACAGATGTTTAGCACAAATTCAGAGGATGCAGCCCACCCAGGCACTGGTGTCCAAAATTCAGGTTCTAGGCTGTACTTGGGAGGTGGCAGAGATTTCTATGAGCTAGGGCAGTCATGGAGGGCTTCTGGGAAGAGCTGTAGCCTGGATAGATAGGATTAGATTCAAACTGAAGATACTAGAGAGCTGGAATTGCAGATAGTACCTTACCCTTGCCTTCAGCTGTCTTGTGAGCACTCCCACCTCTGAACCACATCTGATCCTCCTCCACACTGTCCAGGGGATAATGCCTTACATTTGCATTCAGAGTTCCTATTTCCAGGAAATGGCCTTAACCTACCCACCCAGGTGTGCCTCTCCCAAGCAGCCACATCAAGGGCACATGCTGTGCCTTGAACGCATCATGCATTTTCTATTCCATTGCCCTTGGTCATGCTGTCAGGAATTCCCTCCTTCGGCCTCACTTTCTAAAATACTGCCTATTCTTCAAAGCCCAGCTCCAGCGTCCTGACTTCAGAGAATTCTCCATCTTCTGACTCAACATCACATGTAGTTGGGATGAACTATATGCCACGCTGGACTTAATTGAGTTCTGTCTCTTCGGGGGGACAGTTATGTGCCAGTTAGGCCTCTTGTCCTCGTGTAATTATTAGTAGTGCCCCTTGCACTCCCAGATGTATTCCAGCTGGATGACAAATTATATGGTCGCCCTTCATTGCCCCAACTCTTCTCTGCCCAACCAAAATCCTTGGGAAGGAACCATGCTGTCAGGGCCCACCTGAGCAGGGAAAGCCTCTAAACCAGCATTTGAGGCCTAAAAGAACTGAGGGAGTCAGAGATGAGAATATCTGTGGGAAGATAATTCAGAGAGATAAAAGCAAGTGCAAAAACCTGAGGTTGGAGTGTGCTTAGTATATTTAAGGAACAGCAGAGAGGCAAGTGTTGGGGGAGTATAGAGGAGATTGATGGCAGATGCCAGCAGGAACCAGGAAACGCTGGGCTTTGTCAGCCATGATAAGGAATTGTGATTTTTTTCTGCCAGTGGAGGGTTGTGGATGGGGGAATAACATGATCTGAGTTATTTTCTCACCAGATTAAAAGGTTTTTATTTTTTTCATCATGATATAAAAAAAAAACAAAAGCACCATCAATCCTTTTCAGATTGGACAAAGCCTCCTCATGAATATTTTACTGTTTAGAAGCAGAGATGTCATTTACAGCGATGTTGATTCCAACAGGGCCACTGGCACACAGAATCGTCAAGACCATCAGAGTTTCAGATTTCTTTTTGGAGAACATGGTAACAATTTTCATTCTTAAGTCTTACAAAAACACCATATTCAAATTACTAAGTACAGTTATATTAACAGGCCACAACAACTTGATAATCAATCATGAATAGCCACATAAGTTTCCAAAAGACATCGAAAATTTACAATGATATTTTTGTAAATGTTTTCAACTAAAAGCAACAAGGAGGTCTGGACAGCTCAATTTCCCTAGTGGGTAGAAATAGAGAAGGGGGTGCATAGGGTCTTACTTAAAAGCAGTGATGTTAAAAACAGCATTAACTTTCTATAAATACAAGGTCATACCTGGTCAGAGAAAACCTGAAGTTGCAGTGTTCTGCTATCAGTTCTTCTAATTTAGAAAATGTACTGATGAATCATAAAAGTTAGGAAGAATCAAGGGGCGCACTTCCCTCCACCCCCGAAGTTCAGGCACCCCTGCCTTTCCAGCTGTCTCTGGCATTGCCCAACTGAGAGCAACCCCCTCCTCCATTATTTTGTGTCAAGGCCTCCTTAGGTCCTGGGAAGTAAAAGACAAGGCCTTCTATGAGAAGGCCTGGGTATGGTCACCCCCAAAGTGAGATGGAAACAGCCCCAAAAGCCTGGGAAGAGGAATTTAGGGGGGACTGGTATGTTCTTGTACCTACAGGATCCCACGAGGGAGTTTGGACCTGGTGGAAGGAGAAGTAGAGTTGAGCTAAAGTTAGTCTAAAAGGACACAGCATAAAACAATGGACTATCCCTACCCCTGGGGGCCCAGACCTCCTGGTCTCTCTGTTCAGCAGCCCTGCACTGTCCCTCTTTGGAGATTCTGGGCCTTGCTGAAGGGGGCAGGGCATGAGAGCAGAGGGACAAAGAGAACATGGCAGTCTATGGGCCAACTCTCCCTCTTTGGACATAAAGAGGCAAATTCAACAAGAAATCCTGTCTCCTCAGATATTTGTAAACAAACAAACAAACAAAAAACCTGCTTATTCAGTTTGTTTCCGAGATGTCACTTTAAAGAAAATAAAAAGATATGAGCTCTGGCAGGTATAGGCAGGCTCCACGACCAGAAATACTTCCTCCCCAGCACCCCAACCTGGCAGCCTAAAAACAGGTGGAGATGGGAAAGCTGGATTCTGTGGGAGTCCAATGACTGGGGCTCAGAAAGTTAGGCTTCTGGAAGGGACACCGTCATTGCCCCCGCCTTGAGTATATGCTCAGATATGTCAGTTCAGCAGAGTTCCTGGGGATTTGGGGGCTCTCTTGTGCATTGCAGGTAGCCCACATGGGTCCACAGGCAATTCTTGAGGTCTTTATAGATGAGAGTAGGCAACAGGATTGATGGCAGCCTGGGCAAAACTGATGAGAAAGGTGATGGCCAGACATTTGTAGGGTACAGCACATACCACCACAAGGCTACAAGGTAGGACCAACATGGGTAAGAAGAACAGTATGATCGCAAAGAATGCATTGCCCACTGCTTCATGTCCTTTTCCTCACTCATGCCCAGCAGCTGTCTGCTGGCTGTGACCATTCTGCCAGATGCACAATAGTCCAGTAGCCTGGGATAGCCTAGCCTGTGATCCTGAAGCTCTGAAGCCCTGGAATGTCCAAGTCTGGCTGATAGCCAGCACAATGCACTCACTTTATTGTGGGTGATGAGACTCAGCTTGCCACAGCCAATGTGCAGGGCCACCATAAATATGAGGCCCAGCGTATTGTGGCCTTGAAGAGGCACTGGTCATCCTAGCAGTGACTTATGGGTGCCTATCCCAAAAATGGGTGGGAAGGCCATGATCGAAGATGGGCCATGAAGATGATGGCAGTACACGTCCATGGCATTAGGTGCTTGGGTAGATACTGTGGCATGTGACAGTCCTGTGATGCATGAAGGCCATATGGAAATAGGAGAACTTGGCCGTGAAGGCCACAGTCTTGGAGCTGAGTCCACTGAGCACCAGAGGGGCCAGAGTACACAAAGGAGAGAGCAGACAGCAGAATGCCATAGAGGGAATCTCATGTAGGGGCTAGGTCCTAGGGCAGGACTTAGCCAGACTGGAACCTGGAGGGCCTAGGAGGGGCCTCTGTAAACTCACCTAGCTATGTGGGACCTATCCCCCAGCAGGTAGTACTGCAGGGGTTTGGGCCACAGGTCCTCTTTAATAATCTGGGCAACCCTATTAGCCTCTGGGAGGCTGTGCTGTGAGAACCTGCTGAAGAAGCTGCGGACAGTGTCCTGGTTTCTGCGTACCAGAGCAAGGGGTTCCTGGCCCTGGTACCATCAGATGCACACTATGATTGACACCATCCGGCCTGAAGATCTGCATTATTCATATTCCTTCACTATCACCTTATTCTGGAAATAGGGGTTACTCCAAAAGGAATACTTAAATTTACAGCCTGCCCTGGCATGCCTGAGCTTCCTCACCTCTAAATTCATCAGGTAAAAGACAGTGTCTTCATCTTGGGAGCTGATGATCATGGCAGACAGCTGCGGGTGGTTCAGGAAGGCGGTGACCCAGAAGCCAGGAATATTCTGGATGATGAAGCTCCTACGGGCTAAATGCAACCAGCACATACGTCCAAACCTGCACTCCAACTACAGGTAAGCCCTGTCTGCCTGGGCACTCATGGCCTCCAGCTCCCACTGGATGGCTTACAGTGGCTCCACAACTGGGGCCACCAAGGTTTAGCAGCCCCTGGGCCCTCCTGTGCCTCCACTCCCACTTCCAGCTACTCTTCCCCAATCAGCTTCTCTGTCACCTCCATCTGCCTTACTGCTGCTTTTGCATATCCCCCCCCACACCTCCACCATGAAGATGCCACCCTCTTCATTCATCACTTCTGCAGCATTCTGCAGGCTCCAGCCTGAGCCCCCACCCCTCTGTGCCACAGGTTTCTGGGGCCTCATCCCCGACAGGCTGTTTTCCAGGCTACGATCAGTCACCGCAGAGGCCGCTTCTCACTGGCAGGCTGAGTGGTCCCAAAACTGGCTGTGGGGTTAGGGGTGCCTGCGTCTCGCAGTTTCTCCGGCCCGAGCCGTGGGTGCCAGGCACACGCCTCAGTCCTGTGCGGAGGTCCAGCGGCAGGCATGCAGCGGTTTCCAGGCCCCCTGTACCCTCATCCTCCATCACCTGCGGAAGCTTCTGGCCTGGAGGGGCTCGGGGTGCGCAGGCGACACAGTGGGTTCTGCAAGAAGGGTAGCTCCGCGGCTGATGGCTGGGGGTGGGGACAGGGGTGGTGGCATCGCAGGAGAGAGGCAGGGAGGCGTGTCTCCTCCGGGGCGCACTCTGCCCCTCACACCCCCTTCTTCCAGATGTGATTCGCTAGGGTCCCAGGGCTGCGGAGACAGGAGAGGGGCAAGGTGCCTGGAAGCCTGGCGAAGAGTCAGGGGGCTGCTGGGTGGGAATACAACCACGTACGAGACCCAGAACTGGCCTGATTAGTAGGGTGCTGGCGGTGAAGTGCAGGGCTGTACCTAGCAAGGAGCAGCTTGGAGGGGGCAACAAGGATCAGGCCTAACCCTCGGTCACAGACAGAACCTTCCATCACAGCCACAAAACCAGGCGATTACTGGGGCTCTGAGTCTGCCATGGGCAGGTGGGAGTCGCCCGTTGCCCACACTGGCCTGCTGCTTTGGGGCAGCTGTAGGACACCTGTAGCTTTGCAGAAGATAAATCACTCAGGCATATGCAGAGGACTCAAGAGGTATCTCTTGCAAAGACTGACCAGACGCAAACTGGAAGCTAGTTTGATGGTCATTGTCCGGCACACAGAGGTACTCAAAATATTCATGTGGAGAAAAGAAACAAGGTCAGAGTGGAAGGATCTGGGACAAGGGAAGGTCTCGAATGCTGCTGACTAGGGAGCATTCTGCCTGGTTTCCTCCTGGACTGATAGGCTGAAAAGGTGGACACTGTCCTAGGCCCAGGGGCTACCCCTTGTTCTGTACCAGACATTTCACAAATGCGAACTCTAGACTGAAGTGCAGAGTCTGTACTTGGATGAGAGCCTGTGTGGAACAGCCCCTGCAACCCTCATCCTACAAATGCATCTGTGCTCCTGTGGTCTTGGCTTCCAAACTAGCACTTAATGCCCCACAGCTCTGCCTGGAAGTCCTTGCCACCTACAGAAAGCCTTCAGCCTCCCCTGGCCCACTGGGTAAGATAGCTCTGAGCCCTCAGACCCATCCTGGAGTGTGTATGCCCTAGAAGGCAAAGTTGATTCCCTTGGGGCCCTAGCCAGAGTTCTGACCCATTGGAATAGATAGTGAATGTCTGTCAAGTAAATGGATGGCCAAAGAGATGAAGGGCCAGCCCACTGCTTTTGTACACACATTAACACTTGTTAATGCACCGTGGACTCGTGGACTCGGGTTGGACTCCAGAGCTACTAGTACTGCTTGGCTAGTCATTGCTCCAGACCACAGAAATGCATGCTCAGTCTGAGCCCTGGATGGGAGGATCTCACTACAAGGGATTGGGCCCAGGACTGTGATGACTACCTTTGTTAAACTGGCCAAGCAATGTCAGCTGAAGCCACATCAGCCTCTCAACAGTTTGTCTGAACCCAATGGGTGGGCACAGTCACTTACCAGCTGTATACCTTGGGCAGATGACATTTTTCTCGGATAACCAGCGTCCATTACTCTTCCTAATTTCAGTACCCTAAAATTCCTTTGAAAAGCTACTCCCCACCCACCCTCCAACCCCCATTTCAGCCTTGTCATCACTGGCTTATAGTGACAGATTTGTGGGTGGCACAGAACCTCATGAAGGCCAAGGAGACCAGGGATGCTTACTGAGGCTTCTGTGAATAAATGGACTCCTCTCTCCTGAGAGCCTAAAATGGTTCCCTTTCTTTCTGGTCAGCACTGTGTGAGAATGACAGGACTGGAATCATGGCAGCATTCTATTCCTACACAAACGGACAAGTCACTGTAGGGCCTGAAGATGATGTCACAGCTGCACAAGACAGGGCAGAGAGAAAGAGGAATGCTAAGACCAACCATGTTTGAGCTGCTGGATCAATCCTAACCTGAAGATTGTTCTACATCTGATATTTTCAGTTACATGAAAATTCATTAAGCCAATTTGATTTTTCTGATCTCTGCATCCAAGACTGAGATGGTACGATGCCACTTACCTCAAAGGCATCCCATTATATAATCTTTCATTTCAAAGTGCAGTTTGTAGGTGCCAATGTGTAGGTTGTTACTATCTATCCTATACTCACCATCCCCTCGGATGTAAAGACATCTGGAGATTCCAATTCTTCCCCAGGCTCTCTCCAACCCTTTCCCAATCAGACAGGTTCACAACTTCCAAATACATCATTCAGAAGTTTTTAATAAACAACTTCATTATAAAAACTTTTTGAAAATGTAATTCTGTAAAACATTGAAAAAATCTACTTTAACAAAGATACGCCCTGTGCATTTTCTAATGGCACTTATATTTTACAATAATAACCTTGTTTTATATAAAGCCAAAAATACTCCAAGAGGTTATTCACTGTGTTTACAAAGTGCTAGAAGGTTTTGTCTTGTATTTTCTCTTTAAATAATCTGGCATTACGAAAGAGTGGCTCCAAAGCCTTGACCACTGGGAGGGAGGCGTATGAGAAGTGGTGTTTTAGGAGTTCTAGTGCCAAACACTCAGAGGTGGAGAGGTGCACATGGGGAGACTCGGCTGAGGAAGTCAGCTCACGTCTGAAGAAACTGGACTGGGATACTCTTTCCAAACCACTCCAGAGGCACTAAATTAGCATGGTGAGTCCTCCTCCTGTCAGAACCGATACCCCTTTCCCTCGCCACAGACCCTACTCTCCAGTGGTGAAGGTCACAGCCAATTTCTTCCACAGCAGGTTCAGAGCTCCAGGAGAGGCCAGGGTGGGGTTCCAGAGGAATCCGGACTTTTCTGGCCAACACCTGCCTAAGGCAAAGTTTATTACATAAATATCCTTGTTAAAAAGCAAAATATTGATACTGTACAACATAAACTGTTTTAAAAAATCGTGCTTACAAACGGCTCCTAGATAAGGAGGGAGGGGGAGGGGTGGAGAAAAGAGCTACCAAAAAGGGAGGGTTTAAAGGGCTACTAGGAGAAAGTTTTGGGCAGTGGGAGAATTTCAACTTAGGACAATATCTACGAGCAAAAAAGGAATCACACCTGCTTCCCGGATTTCCATTAACAAAATGCCATTTGTAAAAGGTTGGGGGGAAAACAACTCAACTGGTGTTCCTTTCCCTACCTTTTACCTCTTTAAGATATGCACAGATCTTTTGCACTAACACAACTGGGCGTGTCATCCACTGGCCCCCAGAACTGCACTCAACCCTGACCGGCTACTGTGCAGGGTGGGGAAGTTCTGTCGTTGACAGAGGTTGGAGGTGAGGGAGAAAGGGGACATCACCCCTTTTTCCTGGTCCCAGTTTGGCCTCTGCCACATGCCATGGCTCCTGTCCTGGGCAGACCCCCTCAGGCTCTCATGGCTTCAGTAAGGGTACTGAAGTGGGTTTGGTACTGAGTGTAGGATAAACCTATTCTTTTCCTTTGAACAACTAGGCCAATAAGGATTTTTTTTTTTTTTTTAAATTATGTGAAGTTTAAGAAAGTTGGGTAGCTATGGTCCAAAAAAAGGTGAAGGTAGATGTTTCTCTGCACTAGCAAAGTTCACAGTGATAGGGAAATTCCTTGTAAGGTGATGAGGGCATTGAAGGAAGAGGAAAGCAGCAGCAGGATGGAAGGAAGGGGAGGGAAGGAGGGACAAGGTCCAGCTACAAGGTTTTAAACAATTGCTTTGCCTGTCCTCTAAGTTTCCCAGCATCACTAATGGGGGAGAGGATTCAAGGAACAAGAAAAAGCAGGCAGAGAGGAGGAGACTCACTCTAACAGCCTGAAACTATATTCTGTGGCCAGAAGCCCATTATTTGCCTCTGTGAAGGGAAGGTGAAGGGAAGGTGGCAGGAAGTGGGTGAAGGGTTGCTGGGTCTAGTGATGAAGACCAGAGACAAGGAGAATGGCAGCACTGAGTCCTGCTTGGATTCTCAAATACCATTTCCTGTAATATGAGTCCCAGTAGCATGCACAGCATGCAAGTGGTGCCTGCATATCAAGGTGGACGCTTTTAAATATAAACCTTAATCAGTCCCTGGGACTCATTGAAACTAATTTTTAGAGCAAATCACCTCATCAGATTCTAATCTTGCCATACATTTTTATGTGGTTTTTAAGGTATCCCAAGCTACCCTGCTTGAATCAAAACATGCTTATTCACTCCACATTGCTTCCAATCAAAGACTAGGGAGCTACATTAGGGCTTTCACCTCAGAGTACCGGCCTGGGCTGAAGCAGAAGCCTGGGTCTTGGACCTGCTGTTACTGATGATAGACCAAAGTGATTTCTAGATGGAAGGGGAAAAGAGGGAGAACTGGGAGGAGGCTGAGGCAGTTCCTGGGTAGTTTGTCCTGAAACCCTAGTGGAGAAGCCAGCATGAGGCACCTGCTGAGAAGTGCCCAGAAACTGCTGGCTGCATCTGTAGGAGTTAGAAGAGGTAGAAGTGTGTTTCTGAATCAGAGTAGAGGTGTCTCAAAAGGGTACCACATTGGTGGTTCCTGAGCTGCCTCCCTTCCATGAGTGGGAAGAGTGCCCATGCAGAAGTGAGATGAAGCAGGGATGGGGTGTGGCTGGGCAAGGGCTGTGCTGTCTGTGGCAGAGAGCCCCACGGTCAGAAGTAATTATTTGTTACAAGAAATCTTGCCAAGTATTGGGAGCAAAACTGAGGAAGGTTCTATGATGGAGAGCCAGAGAAGCCTATGCACATTGGCCCTGAGTCCAAGGGAACTGCAAAGTGGAGGAGAGAGAAAGGACACTGAGGATAAGAAAAGTCGGTGTAAGAGGCAATGATGCACCCATAGATTAGGACTCAACTATCTGCCCAGTCCCAACTTTCTGAAAACTCTTCTTCCAACAATTCTACAACTTCCTGGAAAAGGGACAGGTAGGAGAGACACAAATGAGGGGTTCACACTCTCTCCTTTGCTCTTCACACCAGCCTAGAACCCAAGACCCTCCTTCTAAGACTAATGATAACAGCTCATGATGTTCGGGGTGGGGGTTAGGAAATGGGGAGGTGATGGAAGTGGGCATGCCTTCCATTTCTTCCCCTTTCCAGTTCAAAAGGAGGATGAGGGGATCATGATGTATACTTGGAGAAAAACAGAATTGCAGACCTGTGAGAAAACCGCTCCAATCTTCTTGCCTGTCTCCTGCGGACACTGCTGAGGAAGGCAGGAACAGACACAGTCATGGAAGATGGCAGAGAATGAAGCAGTCCAAAGTCAGTTTATTTCCCCACAGGGGAAAAATGTGACCTCAAGTGAAGAGAAGTCAGTGACACCTGACTCCGCCTTGTAAACAGGGCTCCAGTTAACACCAGGTACCAAATGGTTCCAGCTGGTGCCAACTGGAATGGACTGATGGGAATGAATTCACGGTGTGTAAACAATGTTCACTGCAATCATCCTAAGGCTAACAGCTCGGCAAGGGAGGTGAAATGGTGTGTCTGAAGCGACTGTGTAAACGGTACCGTTGCTGGACAACACTGACTGAAAATGGAGCTGCTGGAACAGGAGGGATGCGGGTGGTGGGGAAGAACAGAGGCCCTCTCTCTTTCCTGCCCATTAGCTGGAGCAGGTGATGGAGCCAAGTGACCCTCTGCAGCAGGGCCTGATCAACTGCTGTGTGGTCTGCAAATTGGGACCAGAAGGCGGGCTTCTTGGGCTATTTCTCTCAAGGTCATCCAAAGTGAAACCTCTGTGTCTCCAACAGGTCTTCCCCTTCTCCAAAGAGAAGGAGGTTCTGACACTTCAGAGAAGGAGAGGGCTAAGTGTGGCTCCCGATTCAGATTGAAAAAGAAGAAAAAAAAAAAAAAGTAAAAATACCTGAAGTCCTATAGTATGCAAGCTTTTCAATGGGTTGGGACTCAAGGTTCCTCCTGGAACTGATCCTGGAGCCTGAACCCCCAAACCAAGTGCTCCATAAACATACTGGATTTTTTTCTGTTTGAACCCAGCTCTGAAAGCTCAGCTGCCTTCATGGAGGATGCAGATAGGATGGGTACTGAGGCTCCCTGACAGAGTCCAAGACTGAGCTGAGGCTTTCCTTGGGGGCTACTGGAATGCCTGGTGGAAACGAGGCAGGGTGGTGGTGCTCAGGCCAGAGGTGAAAACAGGAGGCAAGGAGTGCAGAGGCCCAAAGTTCAGCGGTCCCCCAGCTCCTGGGGAATCTTGAGGCTGAGCTTGCAATGTGGTGAGCAGGGGCTGTGCCTCGGCCTGGGAGTAGCCCATAACCAAGCCTCCTGTGGCCCCAGACGGGTTACACGAGGGCAGGTTGAGTGGAAGAAAGCCCAGTAAGTGGGAGAAGTCCACATTAGCAGCGCAGAGGGCCTCAGAGAGGTTGGCGGGGCTCTTGGTGAGCAGTGCTTCATCCAGGAGGGCCGCAGCTGCCGCCGGCTGAGGTGAGGCGGGCTGAGGTTCAGCGGATGAGAGAGACAGGCTTCCTGGAAGCTCCGCCAGAAAACTATCCACCTCCACTTTGGGCAATTTGTCGGGCAAGTATGAGGTAGATCCAAGTTGGTATTTTGGAGGAAGCTGAGCTGGAGAAGAGATAGGTGAGGATTCCAGAGGGTAGCTCATACCCATGGGCAGCGTATTGTGCACCAAGGAGTGTGGGACGCCCGCACTGGGCATGGTAGGGATGTGGGCACCATACATACCCATGGGTAACATGCTAGGGAAGGCCTTGGCCCCCATCATGTCCCGAGAGGCCATGCACAGCACAGGGCTTAGCTCCTCCTTCACACTGACTGTGGAGCTGCAGCTGAGTAGGCCTAACATGTCCACTGGCTCTGTCTTGATCTTGAGCAGCTCCTGTGAGTGGCTCTTCTTGACATGCCGTGTCAGATGATCCTTACGGCCAAACCTCTGGGCACAGTACTGGCACAGGAAGTCCTTCCGGCCCGTGTGCACCACCAGGTGCCGCCGTACATCCTTACGAGTATAGAAACGCCGGTCACAGTGGTCACAGGGGTGCTTTTTCTCCTTGGCACCTCCTGCTACCCGGCGTGAGTGGGCCTTCAGGTGCTCTAGCAGGGCCTGGGTACTCTCAAAGGTCTGCAGGCACACCTTGCAGCTGAGGTCACCACTGCTGGCAGCATGCATGGCCAGATGGCGCCGGTAGCCCAGCTTTGTATTGTAATTCTTACCACACTCGGAACAGTGGAGGGCCTCTTTGTTGGGGTCGTGGGTCTGCAGGTGGTTCCGGAGATGGTCTTTGCGGTGAAACATCTTATCACAGTACATGCACTGGTGGGGTTTTTGGGCTGAATGGGTGGCCATGTGCCTGGGGTAGGGATGGAGGGCAGAGGAGAAAGAGAGGAGATCACAAGGGCTGGCCAGACAACTGAGGTATCCATTAAAAGGGAGCTAGACATAAAAATTATGGTAAGGCCATGCAATGGAATAGACTACCACGCCAACTATACTCTATAGATGTCCTCATCCACCTGCAGAATCACATAAGTACTGCTATTCTTTGCAGCACTGTATATAGTAGCAAAACCAGGAACAATCTAAATGCTCATCAATAGGGTAATGGTTAAATAAATTATGGTAAGTCTGTAAAATGACTCAACTTTTTAAAAAAATAAGGCAACTTTCTATGTACCCAAAGGGAACAAGCTCTTAAGATACAGTAAGTGGAAGAAAGCAGTGAGACAGAATAGTGCATTCAGAATGTGACTATGCATATGAAAAGAGGGAAATACATGTAAGTTTGCTTGTATGTGCTTAAAGTGTTTCTAAAAGGATATATAAGAAACTGACAGCACTAGCTGCCTATGGGGAGAAGAAATATGCAGTGTGATGGAGGATTTTCATTGTATACCTTATGGTACCTTTTAAATTTTAAATTATGTGAACACATTTCTTTTTCAAGAAATTACATTTACAAAATTTTAAATGACACAATAAAGAGAAAACAAAATATATCTAAACTTTCTGATCTAGAACAATCTTCCAAGATATAGGGAGCTGAGTCAAAAAAGGAAGTTCTGTATAGTGTGTATAAATAATATAATCCCTTGGAAAAAAGGGAATACGTGTTTGAATGTTTCAGCAAGGACACACAAGAAACTGACCTCCCAGTTGCCTCTGGGGAGAACAGTGGCTTCAAATGTGAGAACAATTCATTTTTCACTGTATGCCCACTGTACCATTTAAACTGTTTGCCAGGCAAACCAGCAACATTTAAAAAATGTTTTCACGGTATGGCACCTCAGTGTCCTTTAGTTTACTTGCTCTCATCGGGCTAGCCAGAAAGCAGCTCAGAATCTAGAAATTACAATCCGGAGCTCCAAATACATTCAGAATAAACTCAGCAAGACTTCAAAGGCCCATCATACCAGGCCCTGTGTGAGCTGTGTCATTAACCTCGTCCTCTAAGAGGCTGAAGCGCAGGGTAGTCCTACTCCACTGTCAGTAAGTGGCACAGGCTGAATTTAAACACAGACCTTGAGAAGTGGGTTCACTTAAGTATGCCACCACTGTCTCTAGTATAGCACCCAGTGATCTTTTCTACCTGAAGGGCATCAAACGTCCCCAATACCTCCATGCTATGTTTGAGTGCTCACACCTATGAGGGTTACCATTGACCTCCTGTGACATAACTGACATGATAATGTATGAGAGGGAGGTGCTGAGTAATCCACTACCCTCGTTTTACAGGTAAGGAAACTAAAGCCCAGAGGTTTAGTAACTCACCTAAAATCACACAGTGTCTATGGGTAGAGCTGGGGCTCCTGCCTACTGGACTAGGACCTTTCCTGCTGCCTCCCACTGACATCCAGACTGTCACTAAGATAGTCTAAGAAGACAGCCCCAACTGGAGTCCATCCAAGTCACATGAAGCACATGGAATCAAAGAATTCCTGAGGACCACAGAACTGTCACGAGGCCAATCCTGGTCACATACGACCCTGTTACCTATTTTAGTTCCTTCCTATCAACTGTTTTTAAGACAAGGAACTGAGGCTTTCTGTGGTCAACTTGTTCATGTATTTACTTGTTTGCTGCCTGTCCACGCTATTAAGATAATAAACTCAAGGAGGGCGAGCACTCCCATCTACCTGTGCCTGGTAAGTAGGAGCTCAATAAACCAGTTTGACAGATGAATAGATGAAATATTATGCATCAGGCAGTCTGTCTCATTTGTAAAGAGCATATTCATGTTTCTCTGATGGAAAGGCAAGGATTAAATCAAAATTGCTTCCAAGCAGGCCTTTCTCCCTTCAAAGCTGCTCTGCTGCATCTGCTTTATACTAGGGCTTTCGCATTTCATTTTATTTTAGCAGAGGTTCTTGGGCTTACAAGTTTCAGGAAAGCCACTGACCCAGAGGACACCAGGGACTCTACAGACACTGAAGTAATCATTTGAATGGCAGGATGGTTCAGTAGAAGAGGCACTGTAGGACCTAAGAAGCTATGTGACTTCGGGTAAAGTTACTTCCCCACTCTGAGCCTCCAATTTAAAAAATTTACAGATTGGACTGCAGGGTCTCCTTTTCCTTCTCAAGTTCTAAGATGGATTCTTAATTTCTGGCTAAGATTCTCACCATTACCTGATAGGAGTGGGGAAAGTACTATTGAAAAAAATGTTCAATCTCATTTTTCATGGCTGTCTGATATTATACCCATCACATTCTAGTGTTTGAATAAAAAATACTATTATTTTTTAGTGAGAGACCTCAAATGGTTGTCATTCAGAACACGCTTAGGGGACAAATTAACCTCTACTCTTTTGCCACACTCAGTGGAGTCTCTCTGGCTCTGTTCTCTGGGAACCTAAGGCAGGAAGAGGCATGGGAATGTCACCTACCTATACAGCTTGTACTTGGAGGCAAAAGCCTTGCCACAGTGTAGCTGAGGGCAGCTATATGGTCTCTGCTCTGGATGGGGAAGGCTGTGAGGCCTCAGCTTCTCTCCATTTGAGAAGGGTGTCCCCGAGATTTCGCATTGGCACTTCACTTGACTCTCCACCTCCCGGCCCCGAGGCCTGGGAACTAGTTTCCAGCCCACTTCCTCCTCCTGCTTTGCATCTTGAATCCAGGGGGGGACGCTGGTGAAAAATGTGGTCATGGCAAGGCTAATGGCGAAGGGCCATGTTATTCAGAAAGCCTCCCCATCGGTTCCACATGGGCTGTCTGCTCTGTCACAGTCTCCAACGCAGCCTTCAGAAAACAATCTCTTCACCTGAAACATCAGAATACCAGGTGTTAGAGAGCCCAATACCATGAAAACATGGGCTCTAGAGGCAGACAGATCCCCATTCCAATCCCAGCCCTTCCAATTTGAAGCCATGTGACTTTCAGCCAATTACTTATTTCCATGAAGTGTTTCCTCATTTACAAAAGACTTAATAATCTCCTGAATCATAAGCATGTTTTGAGGATTAAATGAGATAATGAATATAAGGCACTCAGCAGAAGGCTGGGCACCTAATAAGTGCTTTGTGATAACTTTTATTACTAGTACCACCTAGGCTAATAGGAAACAAAATAATCTGAGGAAGTAAAAACCCTAAACTCCAAACTTTCTCTTCTGACTTCTGTTTTACATACTTTCCTCTAAACTCAGAGAGAGCAGCCCCTCCTCCTCCACCTCCTCTTTCTCCTTCTCCTCTTTACCCTAACTCTCCTTCACTCACTACTTTCCACAATTCTCCTCATGGAGGTGTTAAGGAGTAATAAAATGCCCAAAAGGCAACAGACGAGAAGGGAGGAAAAGCTTTTACTTAGGAAATTTACACCCTCGAAAGTCAGCCCCTGTGCCAGATGTATTTCTCAGCAGCGCATCAACATCAAGAGGTTCTGCTGAGGAGGCAATGCCACAGTCAGCATTTCCCCTAAACCAGTACGGGTTCCATCCTACCCTCTACCACCTCTCTGGGTCTCTTGGTCTTGGGCCCAGACCATGCTTCTTTAGCAAAGCTTATCCAATACTCCAGGTGCAGGCTGGCCCCTTCTACAGATCCTCATAGTGCACATGCATTTCTCCATTACAAACAGGTAAGTACTTGCATTAGAACTTAGTCTCCACCAAACTGATAACTGAGAGCTCAAAATCATCTTTCATCTCCATATACCTAGAAAAGGACCCTCAACTTTCTTTTAGTTGAGTAAATTAGTCACTGAATTCAAGTTGATTCTCATAGGCTTAACTTATGCTCAGAAAATTCTGGTTTAAACTTGCTTTACAATCCTTCACAAATGTGGAGCCATTATCATGAAGTCTGATCCTTTCTCTTGAGTAGAAGGGGTTAGGGGGCTGAAGCAAGGTGACACAACTTCTTTTCTGACATCAACTCAGAGAGGAAAGGATGGGAGTTACAGTATGGTCTCTCAAAAGGGGGACAACGAACCGATATTCACACTCACAAGCTCATCACAGATTACCAACTACAACAGAACTCTCTACGATGGGGATTCCCTTTGAAGAGGTCAGGCCAAAATATGGTCATGAAGCTTTTCCATGTGAAGGGAGCAAAGGGGGTATCTGGGGATTGTCCACGAGAATCTGGGGAGGGCTCCAACCACACAAACTAGCTGTGGGCCACAGAATGCTTGCTCAGCTCATTAGCACCTGCTGCTTACAGTGACCATTCATCCAACAGGCTGGCCGTGAACGAGATGATGGGATCAGCGGGTTCATGCCCCAGAGAGCTTTGCTCATCATTAACATGAGCTATGTCCTGTTCAGGAACCATTCCTCTTGTTGAAGAAACATTGCAATGTAACATGATATAAACATTTCCCCATCACGAGTGGAGATTTGCCTAGAAAGATCTGCACAAAGGTGGCTGCATTTTGCATGAGTCACGTGCGGGGGAGGCGTAGGTAGCACTAAAAACTAGTCCCACTTGAGCCTTGAAGTCATGGCATATTTACCTGCTTCACTATAAACCTCAAAGGTCTCTGCCATCTGGCTTTCATTGTTTAAGTCTCCTCCTTCTTCTCACAGGTGGAATTACCTGTTTATAATATCAACTATTACTATGCATCTTGGAGTTGGGTACACACCGAGCGTTAATTTGCACATCTAGTTTGGACTGAATTTCTCCTACCTTCAAAGTCAAATTCTGCTCCCCCTTGATATCTGAAATCATGCACTTCAGCCTCTGGAAAGTTGGGAATGGCAGCCAGAGAGAAGCAAGTCGCATCACTCTGGCTGATGTGAGAGGGGAGCCTAGCCCTGGAAATTCCACACAAACTCAGAAAGAGAATAGTACGTCCCCTAACTCCCACACGTCCACCTCATCTGTTCTCCTGAACAAGCACAAACAAGACACAGCAATTTAGAATGCTACTACTGAAAGAGTGAGTAATGGGCTTCTAGGAAATAGGCTGGTGGTGGCTAAGAAGAGCTCACGAGGTTGTACTGATAGAAACAGGGAAGGCAGCAGCCATGTGCTTGCCTTGATCTGTATTTAATGCGGCTATGGCTTTAAAAGAAAACAGCCAACACTCTGATCCTATTCCCCCTATGCTTTAAAAAAGGCACAGTGGAAATCCTTACCTAAAGTTACTGAAAGGCTGCTGGATAACCAAAGCTGCTAGTGTTACCTTAGGGACCCTTTTGGGAATCCACTCTCTTCCTCTGTCCTTTGTCTGCAAACTCCTCTCATCCAGAAAGATTCCTGGGCTTCTCTCACATTATCAGACCTATTCCTTCAGACGTCTTCCTTGGCAAAACCGTCAGAGAATTCTGCTTCTCTCTCAAAGCTGCTCTTCTGGTCTCACATGCTAACCTTAACAACTATAGAGAAGCTGTCAGAACCTGTTCCCATAAAACAAACACAATCAATCCCCCCCAGTTACTGGTATAATTTGGTATATTTTCATCCTAAGATTCCTTCTGGAGCCTGATCTGAAGAGGGAGGTAGCATGGAAAGAACTTGCCATCAGAAGAGCTGCCTGCCTCTTTCTGGCTGTGAAACTATGAGCAGGCTATTTGGTTTCTCTGAACCTCAGTTTCCTCAATTTCTAAAATAGAGATTTATTCTCCTTACCTATAATATTCTCATGGAGGATTAAATGAAAAAACACTCTGGAAAGCATCTGACATATAAAATGTATGAATACACACAGTGCTGTCTCTGAGGTCTAAATCGTGTCTGCCTCTTTTCCACTCGGAGCCTGAGTAGTACTTCTCCCTGCGCCCCACCCCTCCCCCACCCTTTAATGTTACTTCTCAGACCTCAGAGTGGGTTTCCTTCCCTTCCCAACATCTCCCCAGAAATGCAGCCTTCCCCTTTACCGTCACAATTAACCTTCAGCACAACCCCTCTAAGCGTCCCCTTCCTTCACTTTACCTTCCTCCAACACCATATCGTGGGCCAGAGTTCTCTCACTTTAGGAAATCTCTTCTATTAATGCTCTGTACCCCCAAGTACAAATGCTTGCTAAAAAACTCTGGATGGCCAACCTTCACTGTGGAAGCTGAAAAGAGACAAATTGCTCCCTAGTCTGTCTTTCCTCTGTTGTGAGCCATGATGCCTGCTGCCCTCTGATGAAACTATAGTTTTTATGGTGTTACATCATCTCTATAGAAACTGCATTCTTTCTCCATTATTAGCCTGTTTCCTCATCTGTAAACTAAAAATACTTACCTCACAGGCTTGTTTTAAGGATTATTTTAGTTAGGTATGCAAAGAGCTCAGCATAGGGCTCGGCTTGATGTGAATACACAACAAAAGGCAGCTATTATCTTCACCATTGTATTGAGTTGCATGTTCCCACCTTCTGCTGCCACACTTGAATTCGCCCAACCCTCCCAAAAAACTGTTGAGAAACACCCCCCCTGCAGCAAGGAAAGGGTTAATCTCTAAGTGTTCTTAACGAGAGAGACCCACAGAGGATTAACAGCTCCACTTCAGTGACTACCCTAAAATAGCTTTTATCCCTCCTGCCCAAGAGCTACTTGGGGATCTGAAGAACTCAATTCAACACCTGCCGAGGAGGAAACACCCTGGAACGTTCCTTGGGGCGGACAGAATCTTCCCTTAAGCAGAACTCAAAATAGCAACTGAGAAATTATAAATAAACTTAAAGGAAAAAAAAACCACGATCTGACCTGGGCATCATCAGAAACAAATCCAAAAGATAAACTGACTGGCTGGAAAACAGTGAGAAGGAAAGGGGAGAATGAGACTAGCTGCTCCCCTCACTCACACACACTCCAGAGTGGTGGGAGAATTAAATTACAGAACGGCTAGAGAGTCTCAATGACTTGCATCATTCCAAGAGACATCAAACTGGATTAACAAGGGCTGGGTTTACTCTCAGGCTGCTACTTCTATCAGTATAGATGAGCCCTCTCTGGGGTTTCTTTGATTCCCTATTTCCTCTGATTCCCGCTGCCTCCTACTCCTGAAGAAGCCTTAAGCAAATGGCTGCAACTCACTACAACCCCATTTTCATGAAGAGGACACCCCCCTACCCCAATCTAATGGCCTCACCTTGGGTGTGTGTGGGGGTGGGAGTGGGGATTTGAAACCCAAGGCCAGACTATCACAGCCCCAAGCTGACAGGTGGAAGAACACACAAGCCAGGAGACGAGCTACACTGGCAGGTGAAAGCACTAACAACTCCCCCACACCAATTGTCCTCTTATCTTCCACCTTACAGGTCCCTTTCCCCAACCAAGCTGGCCCATAGCGCGGGACTGGATTTGCAGGGAATAGCCTGGTTCCTCCAGCAGCTTCTAAACCACTCCACTGTATGATGGGGAAAGGTTAAATTCCCCTGGGTGTGGGAGAGATGGGAGGAGACGGCTTCCAGAAGCGACAGAAATCCAGGGAGAAGTCTGAAGGCGGTCTCAGGGAAGGAAGGGCAAATATGGTACAGAATCATGAGCAAGCTAACTGAGGAACCCCCTCCTCCCAAAAAGAGGTTGAGGGATTATAAGGGCTGGAGGGTTCCAGGAGTTGACAGTCACAAGTGAATTCCCCTAATTTCAAGAGTCTCAAAATGGGTATCCGGATGAAGGATGTCTACCGCTTAGGGAGAATGTTCACTACGGAGGGAAATGTAGGTAGGGCTTATTTGGGTTCGTAGGGCTTATTTGGGTTCTCCAGAACTAGGTATTCGAGGGAAGCTTCAAAAGGGGTTATATGGTTCTGGAAAATGAAACAGAAGGTAAAAAAGTGGACTATTTAGAGCGGGAAAGGGAATTATGTGGGTCAGGGTAGGCGTGTCTGAGGGGAGGGAGCAGGTGCAGCTTATCTGCGTCCCCCAGACCCGGGTCCCTGATAAGGTCAGCAGCGCGTTATCTGGGTCTCCAGGGAACCTGGGGGGTCGGGGCTAGGGGACCCTCCGGGCTGTGTCTCCAGGTCTTGAAAGGCAGGGGCCAGTGAGGTTTCTTCGGGTCCCCCAGACCCAGCTATTGGGTCCGGGGAGAGTTTTCATCACCCTGAGGCCTATCTGGGCGCGGGCTGACGCAGAGGGGGGGCCCCCGGTCGGGGGTATGGGCGACCGCGCTGAGGGGC
>NW_011889169.1:1418746-1422885 GCF_000151845.1 Pteropus vampyrus
GGGCCCTCGGGCCGTGAGGGGGCGGTGCCGCGGGCTCTCTATGGTCCCGCCTGCTCGCCAGCTAGAGCGGCCGGGGCGGTGCGCGGGCGGCGCGCGGAGACCGCCGGGAACGGGACGGGAGCTCGCGCCCCTCCTTTCCTCCCCGCCTCCGCGCTGCTGCGCGCTGGGGTTCTGGAGCCGACATGGGCGCCGCCGCGTGGGCATCGCGACCCATGGCGCTGCGTGCGTCTCTTCTTTTTCTCCTTCTGCCGCTCCCCGGGCTGCCCGCGGGCTCCTGGGACCCGGCCGGTTACCTGCTCTACTGCCCATGCATGGGTAAGGCCTCCCAAGCCCTCTACTCAAGTGGGAAAACAGGCCCAAAGAGGCGAAGCTACTTCTCTAAGCCACTCCTCTGAGGCTTCCAGAGACACCTTGACAGGTCCAGGAGAGAACCCCAGCGCGGGCACTGAGGGACCTCTATGTCCAACCTTCCATTTAGCAGATGAGAAAACTGAGGCCAGGAGAGGTTACGTGTCATGTGCAAGGTCTAAGCTAGCCCGGAGTCCAGTAAATAGAGTTAGTGGGGCAGGACTTGGTGTCATTGACTCAACTCTGCTTCTGAATGAGTCTTTCATTCATTCAACAATATAGGGCGCTTACTCTGTGCTCAGCCGTATTCTCTGCTCTGAGGAAACGCAGGGATAAGACAGAAAACTACATGCCCTTATAGAGCCTTCATTTTAGTTGAGGAAGACAGATTAAAAAATAAACAAAAAATAAGCAATTACATAGTATCTTAAAAGACGATGAATGCTATGGGAGAATCTGAGGACGGGTTGAAGGATGCAATTTAAATGAAGTGGTGGATCATCATTGTAAAAGTCATGCCTTCTTAAAATCCCCCAGGCTCCTGACTGTATTGATTTGGCCCTCTGCCCATACCCACCACTCCCTTCTCCCTCACTAGATTCTCCAGCTGCAGCCACACTTACCCGCTTTCTGTTCCTCACACTAAGTCTGGTCCTGCAGCCTGTTCTATTGCCTGTGCTATTCTCCCTGCCTGAAACACCCACCTGTTCACTTCTGCCAGACCAACTCCTTCCCATCCTCAGATCACAGCTTAAATGTCAGCAAAAAGGACTTCTTACCTCAACCCAAATAATCTTATTGTTCTCCATCACCAGAATTTTTAAAATTTCTTTCTTGAAATTATCAAAATTGATCACTATATATTTGTTTACATGTTTAATGTCTCCTTAGCTGGACTGTGAAATGGCTCGAAAGCAGAGAATTTCTTCTTCCTTACTCCTGTATTCTAGCACCTAGCAGAGAACCTGGCACATTGTGGCTGCTCAATAATATTTGTAGAATGAGTGAATGAATGCTATGCTAGGGATAACAAGAGTCAGACAGTCCTTGCACCTGAGGCATTCACAGGCTGCAGAAACAGCCAGTACAAAGATGAGGAAGTGGGAAAGGGTATTCTAGGAAAAGTGAAGAACCATTAGTAACTCAAATCCAAATGGGAGGCAGAGATGGGGGACTAAGTATGGCAGTGGATTTGTAAAAGGATCCCAGTGAATGAGGCATTGGAGGTGCCCTTTCTTGCACAGGTGAGTGGAGATAGAGGTGGAAGGGCACTCCTGGCTGACGGAACATCAGGAACAAAGGCATGGGTTGGGGATGTATAGAGTAGAAGTGCAGTACATGTTTGGAAAATGGCAAGGAAACTGGAGTAGCTAAGGCAGAAGGAGCAGACCCTGAGGGCCTTGACTGTCAGGCCCAGGAATCCAGACTTGATCTCATGATCCCTTGCTGCCAGCTCCCCTGCCCGCCCCATGCCCTCGATGCCCCAGGCCTCACCTTTCCCACAATATACCATCCAGGGCGTTTTGGGAACCAGGCTGATCACTTCTTGGGCTCCCTGGCGTTTGCAAAGCTGTTGAACCGCACCCTGGCTGTACCTCCTTGGATTGAGTATCAGCATCACAAGCCTCCTTTCACCAATGTGAGTATCTCCTTCCAGCCTTGGCCTTTGACCACCTATCCCCAGTCCTATTCATCTCTGCTTGACCCCAAGTCCTTCTCTGGGCTTTACCTCCCACCCGTGTAATTTGCCCTGTCCCCACCCAGAACTGTCTTCCTTGGAATAACAGTGAAGAACATTTATCCATTGCCTGCTGTCTGCCAGGCACTGTTCTGAGCACTGCGTGAAGATTAGCTGTTTTCTTCCTCATCACATCCCTATGAAGAAGCAGGTTTATAAAGGTTAGGTAATTTGCCTGTGAGTGGTAGAGCTGGAATTCAAGCCCATGTATGTCTGACTCCAGAGGCCGTGACCTGAACCTAAAGCCCTGTTTCCAGCCGTAGTTGGTCCCAACCTCTGTGCATCTCATTGGTCAAAAGGTGATGTGTGCTATTAGTTTTGAAAGAGAAACAGAAGCACAGGCTAGTTAAAGAATATGTCCGAGGCCACAAACCCAGGGACTTGGGCTTCAGTGCCACCTCTCACCCCATCAGGGGGCTGCCTTAGCATGCTGATGCTCAGCATCCTCTAATTCCTTGCTTACTCTTTGGATATTCTACTGGCCCTGTGCCTGTCTTTGTTCACATTGTATCCTCAGAGGCCTGGCAGTAGGAACTAAATATTTAATAAATTGACTTTATTTTTTTTAGTTTTTATTATGGTGACATTGGTTAACGAAATCCAGTAAGTTTCAGGTGTACAATAAATTGACTTTAAAAGCTTTTAATAAACTTCAGAAAATTACAGTTAGTATGTATAAAACACTATTTCATTCTCATAGTCTTTTCTCTGCATAGGTTTTATTTTTCTTTTGCATGCTTGTATTTAGAGAGGTTTTTAACAGAGATGAAAAACCAGAGTACCTGAGATCTTAGCCTGGCAGAGTTCTTGACCCCTTTGTGCCTCAGTTTTCTCATCTTTGAAATAGGGTGGTAATAATTGTTGCTATTTCCTACCATGAGTTAGTGATTGTGGCATGCCATAAACATTTTATGCCTCTCAGAAATAACTGAGCTCATCAATGTAGAATGCTTAGGACATAGGAAGTCCTCAGTAACTGGGAGTTGTTCAAATTTTTCTTGCACTCACTGTTATAGTTTAGACATTGCCCATTCATTTCCTTCTAGCTTGTTTTCTCTCACCTTACCTTCTTGGCCAAGAATCTTTCAGAGTCTCCACTTCTTGCTTCTTATAGGTTACTCAACCCACCCTAATTGGGCTCCCCTTCCCCCCTGGAATTGTTTTCACAGACGTCACCAGGGACCTCAGAATTGCCAAATCCAGGGGTCATTTCTCAGTCTTTATCTCAAATGACCTCTCAGTGGCACTTGGCCCTATGAGCCTCTTTCCTTCTTTAACTTTCCTACTCTCCTGGCTTCCAAGACAGCCTGCTCCTGCTTCAGTCCTGACCTCTCAGCATCTTCCTCTTTGCACTGTGTTGGAGCTACTCTCCACTCACTGTTTAAATCTTGGTGTGTCTCCTTTTTCTGTTTGCTCATTAGCTATGTCACTTCAGATAAGTTATCTAGATTCTGTCTGCTTGGATTTCTTCATAAGTAAACTGGAAATGGAAGTATTCCTACTCTTAGAATTAGGTGAAGATTAACAAGTCCATGAAATGTGATGAGAACAGCACCTGGTACAAAGTCAGCACACAATAAATATTAGTTGCTGTTACCATTATTTGCTTTGCTATAAATTTCTGTTGACTCTTGTGGCTTTCACATTTCTCCACATACCTCCCAAATTTATCTGTGGCCCAGACTCTTCTGAACACAAGCCTGTGTTTCTAATTCCTAGGCCAATGAGTCTATTTGGATGTCCCACAGATATCTCAAATTCTCAAAGCCAGAACTGGACTTGTTATCTTTCCCCTCAAACCTGTGTTACTTCGTATATTCCCAGCCTTAGTTTATGTCACCCCTATTCATCTGGATACCAAGCCAAGACTCTAGAAGTCATCCCAAATGCCTCCCTTTACACTCTACTTTGCCTTCCTTGACATCTTCTAGCCTGTCTATACCTCTCTATCTTCACTTGGACTTATGAGAGATGCTCAAAAATACATGATGAATGAATAGTTGAACAAATAAAAAGACCATTGCAGTAGCCTCCTAATTCCTCTCCCTCCTTT